>NW_026858214.1:0-257886 GCF_026571515.1 Ruditapes philippinarum
GTTTTT
Organism: Ruditapes philippinarum; assembly: GCF_026571515.1. Lineage (NCBI taxonomy): Eukaryota > Metazoa > Mollusca > Bivalvia > Venerida > Veneridae > Ruditapes > Ruditapes philippinarum. The sequence goes on from NW_026858214.1 coordinate 7, forward strand.
AAAAACACAGCTTGCTTGTTTTTGACTTTTTCGGACATGGGTGTGTCGCCTTGTAATCAAGAGGTTTGGGTTTAGACCTTTTGAGTGCCTGAAGTTTTTTTCGGGTTTAACAATTAAAAAAGGGGCAGTGTTTTTTTTTAATTTTTAAAAAAACCCGTGGCTTTAAAAAAGGGGAAAATATAGTTTGATTAATCAGAAAAGGGGAAAAATTTAAACCACTAAAAAGGGAATTTCCCCAACTTTTAAAAAAATGTAATTCAATTTTTAAAGGGGGTTCCTTTGAGGTTTTTTTGTCAGAGGGACGAAATATTTTTCCAGAAAATGTCCCCTTTTTGAGAATTTTTAAAACACTAATCTTTGTACAAACCCTTTTAGATCTTTTTGGCACTTCGTTTTTCCAGAATGTTATTCAAATTGTAAAAAGATGACCCAAAATGAAATGACTAGACTTTAAATAGATATAATAATTTATAAGGTCAAAATAAAATTATTCTGAAATATTCAAGAATGTGCCCCATTGGTAGAGACGTAACGGCCGTGACAAGACCAAAAAAATTGTAGGCGTATATGCCGGTTTTCCTGTAAAGGCAGACATCTGTGTAATATCAATTTGTAAAATCTGTCGGTTTTGCAGTCTAAGTATGATCGAAATGTCTTGGGTACGAAAGACTCGAGATCTCCAAATTACTTCGAAATTATTTACGAAAGTTTTAGTCCTCGGAAACAAATTGGCATCAATAAATAAACTTAATATTATTAGTCATCAAATTCATAACATATTTTGCTTTATAACATACCTTATGAGCTTAACAGGCTGATAATTATGCTCGTGAAGTAGGTCGAAAAATATACCGAAGTTGTCGGATTCATTTAACCTAATTATCGGCTAATTCAGAGACGAATAGATTATCTACATCTCTGGCTAATTCTATTTCAATATCCACTTTGCAATTATAAACTACAAAATTTATCCGATAAATAATGTCTTTTTCAAAAATTCTGGAATATAATACAAAAAAATGTGATGATAAGGCGGATGAGTAAGTTAAATATTGCAAGCCGTCAAGCACTATGACCCAATTAATTTACTTTCCCATTCATAGAATTATGTGACCCCACAAATTATATCCGCTACGTTTCTAATACCGTAATTCAAGCTCAATTGCACATTATTTTTCAAAAAATAAATTTCTTGTCTCCACTTCTGTTCGCAATAAATCGAAGTTTTCAGAAATTCAGAGCACTATTTTTTCACTCGCGGCGGTTATGCGTCGGTCATGGTCGGGTGATCACTATGAATTCAGCTTAGCTTGATATGTTAGAATACAATATAGCATTTAGAGTGGCGATGAAACGTCACAGCAGTGGGCGTTACCCTGTATGGTTGGAAATTTCGGGTTTGTAAGTGCACTAGTTGGGACTACGTCCCAACTAAAAACGGACAAAAGTCAAGCAATTAAACAATCCCATAAAAAATCATATCCCTACTGACTGAAAGCGTAAACGGTGATATGATATTAAGAGCTTGAAAATTGAAAATACGTAGGCTTGGAATAATAATTCGTTCAATGAGCCAGATAATTGTCATTGCTCTTTTCGTAAAATTACGTAAAATGCGCGATGGTCGGAGGAAAGACGTTGCATCATACCTCCTGTTAACTTCTGAGATAAGATGTTTCATTTAACTTAATCATTATTTTGTTGTTTTTTGTTTGTTTTGTTTGTTGTTGTTTTCTTTTTTTTTCAGTTGGAAAAATTTCCACAAAACCCTCTGGTCATACAAGCTTCTTTTAATACAAGGCACGCTGTCTTATATTATTGTGTAACACGATTAATATAGGACTTACACATTAATATTGGACACCTACCTGTACTGTATTAAAAATACAGTACGATCAGAACAAAGGAATGACGTAACAGTGGTAATTTAATTCATGAAAATTTTTTTTGATAGATAATACGATAGTTGATAGTAAAAGTAGTAATCTAAGTAAGATATAAGCCGAAAACTGACCAGTAAGTTAAATATTGAATTCCCTTCGGCGCTACGCGTCTCATGAAATTCAATATTTTACATATTGAACAGTTTTTGGCTTATATCTACTACATAGAGTATTGTAATATAATTATTGTATATCAAATATAAAAGACACAATACTGGACATGTGAGAAAACACCAATTTATGAAAACTAACAATGTACAATCTTTAATTGTAATGTCCGATCATTTCCTTTGTTGTGAATTTGTCTGATCATTTCAGTGCAAAATAACAAAATGTAAATTTTTTAATTACAATCATTTTTATTACTAACAATTTCATTCACAAAACCAGATTAACATAAATCACAAAACTATTCTAGTAATAAGTATAAATAACTGTTTAAAAAAAAGAAAACTTGAAGAAATTTAGAAATTCATTGCAATCCATAAATTCCATTGAAGTATTAATTACTTGAACACACACTTCATTCTCTTTTGTTGCCGAACATTCTTTTTTAAAAATTGTTTGTCGTTCGCTTCAACATAAATTGTCGAGTCAACTAGCTGAAATATAAATCCTCATAAAAATATTGTTTAATTAGTGATAATATGGCAATAGAGTATCTTTTTCAATGTAAAACAAAACACCTTGTAAGTACACACAGACAATATGTTTTTTTTTTAAACTCTACACTAATCAAGTTAATAAATTGACAGTAAAAGAGGATGCATTCTCTTTTTTCAATTTAATCAATTCCGGATTGCAACTTTTGCATTTAAACTATTTTACCCAAAGGTGAGCATAAAACATTCTTTAATATTCTTTAGATTTTACGTTCCCTTATGTAAATGTCAAAATATGTTCGTTTCACTCCTCAAATTTAATAAACCTTTTGTCATTAAAGTTTATGATACAGTCGTATATCAACAGTGTGTTAATACAAATCGTTTATAGCGCCTCAAGGTTAATGTAAAGGTAGTGTATTATAATACCTTAAAGTGATACAAGGTTAGCTTTTAAAAAAGCTAGTAGCGACTCGCTTCGTTTTTTTCCATGGGTGTGTTTAAATGTAAAAATGACAGTTCTGTTAGCTGAACAGACTTCAGCGAACATCAAAATAAAAGTGACATATAAAGTTATGGAAGCCAGTTCTCTCAGTTTAACAAAGAGTAATATGAGTATATATGATGATGCATGTAAACAGATAGAATGAAGTCCCTATGTCTATGCACATTTACTATATGGCCTGTTGACCTTGACCAAAAAAATGTTAGATAGGTAGAATTCATAAAGATGTCTCTTATACGAAGTTAAGTTGTAAAATGTTGGGTGCGGCGAATTTAGATTCATGGGGCATGATTAACATTTGATTTGTACAAGTTCTCAAGGCATTGGTACATATTCAATATTAAAGCTGGAGGCATTGAAGTTTAATATCAATATTACTTAAACATATTTTCCCTAAGCATTTTAATAAAATTAATGTCCACTTCATTTGGTATGTGAAACATTTTAAACAAATGGATATGATGAAGATACATGAACAAAATTTAAAGTGATCAACAAGGCAATACCACATACCACATATTTAAGGTTTAGGCATTAATAAAGTATAAAGTTGTGCATATATGTTTCTATATAAGACGTGTCCTTGACCTATGTGCAAAACAATATGAACAACTATGTCAGAGGACACCTGTAGTGTGGTTTTATAATGTGCAGTCTTTGGTTTCTTAGATATCATTTAAAGAGAAACTAAATAACACATTAGGGACAACATATGAATAGGGATCCCGATTGCTGTTTACGCTCACTAGAGCACAACTTGCTCAAAGTGAGCATAAAAGGGAATTATATTGTAAGAGGGCTTGGTCTCCTGTATAAAGATTCAACGACAATAATCAACACAAATATAGTTTATTCCTTTTCCCTATATATCTAATACTATCCCGGGCGTCCCGGATCCCGGGATTTTCTCGGCCGATTTTTCCCACCCTAAATACCGGAGAGAATATAATGACCGAAAAAAAGAAAAAGAAAAAAAAATGCACAGAACCAGATGTACACTTATGTAAATTAACCAAACGAAAACTTACTACAGAGAAAACAGGTAAAATCGCTAAATCAAAAGTCAGTGTAAATATGATTTATTGAAAAGAATTTATGAAATCAAACATTTTAATCATCATTATATCTTTGCCCTCAAATTAATACTTGCTGCTTTTTAAAAATGGCGTGAAAATTGAAGGTTTTTTGACGCTATGTAAGATTAAATTTGATTGGCTAAAAAATTCTGGATTCCAGCCCTGACAGATAAAATTTGTAGAAAGCTGGAAGCCAAGCTTCGATTAAATTTTTGGATGGATTCGGAGTTTAAGGTTGTTTCTCAGTAAAATCCTAACGTAATACCGGCTCGTCGTGGCGAGCCGGTAAAACTATTAACTTTAGATGTATTTTTCGTGCCGTTTTGTAAAATGACATGGTAAGAGCAGTTTAAATATTAGTCCAGTCATTCTAGCTCAAAATAGAGACAAACCTCAAACAAATTGCAACAGAAAATATTTTGAGTGTTTTGAAACCCCAGACCTATATTGTATAACATATCAAAAGTCTAGAAAAATCTAAATTTGAGAATGTTTTCAAAAATTGAGATCATATATATGGGTATCATTGTATTTATTTTTTTAATTTAAACTCAATGTAATACATACATAAAATTTTCCAATCAGTTTTATATATAATATGCATAAAAATATAGCTTAATCTATCCCTATAGTAACATAAAGTAATCAAAAAGTTGTTTTTGTTTAAAGAAAATACTTTTACCTTTCTAAAATTTATTAATTAACTTAAGTGGGTGGGGTAATATTATATTTTTACATTGCTGTAGATCAACCATTTATTGAAAGCTCTATGTAATATAATATTAAACAGAAAATACATAATGGTTTACGTACATGTGAAAAATGTCAAGTTTCAACGTTTTATGAATTTAATTTACATTCCATCAATAATTAATGCATATATTGAAATATTTATATTAACATTGTACAGCTAGTGGGTGGGGTAATTTTATACAAAATAAAAAAAACATTAAGGAAATTTATATTATCTATGATAATTATATTGAGTATTATACTAACTTGAATACTTTCAAGCACATCTGTTGTATATTTTTCTGAGTCATTAAATAACATCATGAAATTGGGTCAAAAGATGTGACATTGACCTTTTGGAAGGTCAATTTCAAATATTTGATACATTTGAGCATAAAATGTAAAAAAAAATATTTGCAAATTTTTTTTGGTAAAATATCTTCGCTAAGCATAAGCACAAGAATGTCATGACTTTTACAAAGCGTCACTCGCTTCTGTAATTTCTGGTCGACCAATCTTTCACTTTTTATCACTAGATGGTAGCACCTGAAATTCTTCTGTATCTTTTCCAGTTCTGAAATTAGACTAGCATAAACATGTTTGATGGTAAAGAGCATCCTCTACAACCTGTTCTATCCTTGCTCTCACTGTATCAGACAAACAGTCATTCCTCTGTATACATATATTCAAAACAGTAGGTTCTAGTGTCCTAACTGGCGAAACATCACACTTCCTTGTTTTACCCTTACTTATTAAAGATTGACCACAATATAAACAATCTTTTTTGTGTGAAAACTTATCAGTCATTGATCTCAATGGTGGCATCAGTGTTTTCTTTTCCTGTCTTAGTGTCTCTTTTAGTGTAATGTGGGTTACAGTACATCTTTCTACACTCAATGTGAATATATTATTCCGATTCAACTTTTAAACTGTCATTTTATTTCTCACTGGCAGCATTTATTCCCTTGCATTCCTTTTCGTTGCCTTTAACTGTCTTTGTATGATCATCAAACAGCCGTTATCCAATCCGAAAGGAGTTCATCTTGAAAAAAAAAACAATAACTGATATTGTAAGATTTATAAAATCTGTTTTTTACATTATATGGAGGTTGATCCAGAATTACCCAAAATTTGTTTATAATTCTGATAACTTTTTATGTTTTCTTCATTAAATTTATAAATGCGCAAAGATCGATGTTTCTTCTATTTAATTGCCAAATATAATTGATTATAAACATCCAGTACCGTCTCAGGCCGCCTTAAATAACCCTGGATATGCCACAGCAACACGACGTTCGTTGAAATTTATAATACACCAAAGTGCCTGACACAAAAAGGGATCATGTCCAATATTTGCCGAAGGTTAATGTAAAGCCTGCTAAAATTTCACGTCGTTTGAACATTGTATTTTTGTGTAATCATTTGTAATTGCAACGTTTATTTATGCAAAAACGTCTTCATTAAGGCGTCAGAAAACGGCACTTTCATAAACATTTGTCAACTGTTTAGACAGCCTACCATAGAAACATCTAATATGATAAAAGAAATTCGACACAAGTATTTTGTTAGTCATGCATACAAAACTTTTTGAGGGGTAAAGAAGTTTTTTTACCAGACTGTTGGAGTAATTTTAAAGATAAATACATATCGTTTGCGGCATAGAAGAATACGCGTGAAGTTAACGTTCTCCGTCGCTGTGGCGATTGAAAAATACAAATATGCTGTCATATGCGGCCTTACACAATTTCAATGCGATTTAAAAAAATGAATTCTAATTGACGATTGTGTGCTGTTTTTCATACTTTATTTGTTTTCTTTTACATGCACTTTTTATCTAATGAAATTGTATGAATCATATATTTTATGCCTTCAGCTTTAAGATGATCTTGTGTATGAATCACAGCAATCAAAGCAATTAGCAGTTCAATAGTCATAGGTTTAGGTTGTTAGTACACTTACAGTGAATGGCATCGGGAGGATTCCCTATGTATAAGAACAATAGAACATCAACCTTTTTTGCATAATGTGACAAATCCTATCTTTGCTTATATGGTAGGCATACTGTGTTTATTTATCATATTCTTGTTTCCTTGTAAAGAGGATATATTACGCAGTAATAAAGTGTTTGTAATATGAACTTTGAATAAATATTATTGAATTTATTGTTTAAATTACGGGTATTTCTGGATCATCCCTTGCATTCTTGTATTCTGGTTATTTGTAGCTGATTACGTACTGTTTCAGTTATCCCAGAACAGTACGTGTTATTATAAGATGTATTTTTCCTAAAAGGCTTTCCTTAAAATGTTTTAGGTGTATTTATTTGATCAAAGTTGCTGATATGACACACATTTCTTGCATATCAGACTGGCGTTTCCGTTAGTATTGCCCATGCCGGAAATTTCATCTGGTATAGGGGGTGCCAGATGAGTCGCGTGCTGTATAATGTCACGCTTAAGCCCCAGTCACATTAGAGCTTACAACCAGTGAAGACCAGTTCACGATCACCAGTGACATCTGGTCGCGGACAATCTTTAAAACGTGTTACGACGGTCATCGGTGATCTTTGACAGTCGCAGGCTATCTTCTTTAGGTTCCACGACCAATTTCAGTCGTAGAGAGGTTTTTGAGCTTGCACAAAAACCTCCTTGCGATCAAACAGGTCGCTAGTGATCTTATAAGGTCTTAGGCTGTCGCACGATGGTCGTTCAGAAGTGCGACAATCTTACGACAGTCTTTACAAATTGCCACTAGCCACTGATAATCATGAGTAGTCTTTAGTAATCGTGTGATGGTCGTACGACTAGTTGTAGGTGATCGCATGACAGGTCACGGGTAGCCGTAAGTAATCCCACACAATCTTGAGACCATCGTACGTTTGCTTATGACCTTGTCGTGCGATTGTCAATGATGACTGGTCTTACGATAGTCGCAGAAGTAAATTTATACGTGCAAAAATGGTTTTGGTCGCAGACAATCGCTGATGATCGTCAGTTTTACAAGTCGCCGGTGGTCGCAAGTAATCTTAAGCTCTAGTGTGACTGGGGTTTTAGGATGACGTAATTTTACCGTTATGAATGAAGTTGTAATTTCATACGCTGTTGTACGAAAATAGTTTCGGTTGTAATGTCATAAATTCCCATTGAAAATTAAGATAAAGAATTCAAAATATAATGTTATATCGTAAAATATGCAAGAAAAAATATCTGACATATGTTTGCGGTTCGGATCGGAATATCCGTCCCTCGGTAACCCGCCCATGTGCGGTAACTCGGCAAGCCTCGTTACCGCCCAATGGGCGGGTCACCTCGGGACGGATATTCCGATCCGAACTGCAACATATGACAGATATTATTATTATTTTCTAAGGTTTTAATCTAAAATTATAAATATAAAATACCTACTGGTTAAAGTGTTTGGAAGTAACGTAAAGATAAAGTCACATATTGAGTTTAAAAATATCAGCTATCAATTTTAAGCATTTCTAATGCCCATCCGTGCATGCATTAAAAACTATTTGTACTGATATGTTACTATATGGAACTTATGACACACTTTAAAAGTTTGCTTAATATATGAAAAATATCATTAAAGTGATTTTGTGAAACAAATGTCTCACCTATGCATCTTTACCTTTAACTCGTATACATCACAGTGTCCTCAGAACACATGATTGGGCATAACCATTGGCTCTGGTGTGTTGATGAAATCTGTAACATAGAAATTACTTCAAGTTTCTTATTTTCATATTTACGTGAAATATGGTTCTATAGAATACACAGATGTTTTTATTGTTACATTTATTTGCTTAAATTTTGTTTTTAAAAGTGATAAAATTATACTATAGTCAACTTAGATGTGCATTCCGAAAGAAATACTAATATATCACTGTGAATTAATCTTATACACGTAATGCACTTTTTCAAATTCGCGCAGGTGCTATTGTATGCATAAAGATTTTCTTTTGAATTTTGGATCAACTGTGCATGTTTAGCTTGAACTCATACACATCGCCAATCATGAACCAAAACTAGAAATCACGTTTGTTTATTGATAAATTTTTCATGTCACCTTTTCATGTATAAATTTCTTCTATGTCTATTAAAAACTGAAAATAATTTCAGATATATTGAATTATGCATACGACGCTCTATTTCCTCCATGTTTAATATTCACTTAAACTAGTAAAAGAAAATGTTTGATATTTGTGTTATATATGTAAAAATATTACAAATGTAAGCACAAGAAAGCAAACTTACTCATTTAGTGTACATATAGTTTACTGGATTTTTTTTTATTTTCAAAATCAAGCATACATCAATGAAGACTACCTCAAAGCGGTACCCCTGAAATAATAATAACATTAAACACATTATATATGTAAAACAATTTTAAAAAACTATTAAGAAATACAAAAAAACAACGTTGAATACACATTTAACAATAAAACATGATTAAAGTATTCAGAATTTATTTAACGTAATTCGTCATAATTTAAGTGATAATGGCGTTCCATAGTTTAAAAATACTGTCGAAATTAACTTGTTATAAATACACATGTTTAGGGCGATTTTGAATGTTAACTAACACAGGAGTTAATCAGAGTTGTAATTTATATAAATTAAACTGTTTTCCATGAAAAGTATAATACAGATCGCTTGAAACACCCGTTGACCTTCAACGGATAAAGAACTGGTAAACAAGTAATAATTTTCAACAAATACTCATCATAAACTTACGACCACACATAAATAATTCCTATTATGATCTGTAATATTTTAAAGAAAATATACCAACCCACTTTACAGTGTACTTTACTGACATTTATTTTGTTTACACTTATTTTGTTGTTGTTGTCGCCAAATTATGCAGTCGCTATTCTGAGTATCGGAAACGCTTTGTTCGCCTATGGAAGACCGTTGTCGTCAGAACAAAATCACAAAAAATAACGCGATAAAAACCCGTTTTTTTCTATGTTGCGCAACTTAGATTTTGCTAGACTTTTGATATGATTCATGTTATTCCATATACTTTCTATACCAGTTAAAATATTTTCTGTTGCAATTTGTTTGAGGTCGATTTACAGACTGACTGGACTATATGTGCCTGGTAGCGTGTCAGTTTCATAATCAATAATACGACCATAGAGTTATCTGAAGGTCGTGAGTTCGATCCTCACCCGGGGCATTCATTTTTTCTTCAGGGTTTATTATGTTCATCCGATTTTGAAATGTACCATTAACAATTAATTAGTAAAAAAAAGAACCAAGGGGAATTTAATTCTTCAGGGAAGGCTAAACATCGCAAGTACGATATTTCACATAGATGCATAAATTCACGTAATGTTAAAAGCAGGAATATAAACAGTTTATACAACAAGAGCTGTCTGTAGGACAGCATGCTCGACTATTCTAAGTGCTTGATATTAAAAGAGCCTTGATATTGTTAAATTTTTCAAGTTGACAAAAGGGCTAATTTTTTTTTTTTATAAATTCATGTTATAGGCCTTACAGAGAGTATAATTTTACAGAGTTGGCTTGACTATTCGGAAGGTAATGTCACAAGGGTATTTTATTGAGTATAATAATACTAATTACCTATGAATACATAAATTTGACGGAAAAGGTACAAAGGCTTGTTATTAAGATGTTTTATCAAGTAAATCACTGCTTTATTATTATGAATGCATAAAATTGTCCCAAAGAAGGCACAAACCCTTCAGTATTTTTGAGATAACAGCTTACAAGCAAAACTTTACCATGAATTTCTAAGTTGAAAAAGGGGAAAAAAATCAGCCTAAATGCAAGATAGAATTATGGATCTTTGTCAGTGACCTACAATTATGACCCTAAATGCATATGTGAAGTTTTAGATAAATATCTTTAATAGTTATTGAGATATGTAAAACTTGCATTGTAAACATTAACCAAGAGACTAAGTAGAAAGGGGATATGAATCAGCCTAATGCAAGATAGAATTATGGAATTTGGCAGTGACATACAATTATGACCCTCCAATTAAGACCCTAAGTGCATGTGTAAAGTTTCAAGTAAATATCTTTGAAGATTATTAACCTTTAACCAAATTCTAAGTTTCAAAGGGGCAAATAATTCTGCAAATATTGCAGACAAAGTTATGCAATTTTGCAAACTGATGTACATTGTTACTATAAATAAGTATTTTTAAATTTCAATTGAATATCTCAAGCAATAATTGAGATATTTGAACTTTACAAAAAAACTTTAACCAAAATTTCTAAGTTTCCAAAGGGGCATAATTCTGTCAATATGGTAGGCAGAGTTATCCAACTTGTCAATCTGATGTACATTGTTACTATAAATAAGTATTTTAAATTTCAATTGAATATCTCAAGCAATAATTGAGATATTTGACTTTACAAAAAACTTTAACCAAAATTTCTAAGTTAAAAAGGGGCATTATTCTGTCAATATTGTAGGCAGAGTTATCCAACTTGTCAATCTGATGTACCTTGTTACTATTAATAAGTATTGTAAGTTTCAATTGAATATCTCAAGCAATAATTGAGATATTTGACTTTACAAAAAACTTTAACCAAAATTTCTAAGTTAAAAAGGGGCATAATTATGTCAATATTGTAGGCAGAGTTATCCAACTTGTCAATCTGATGAACCTTGTTACTATAAATAAGTATTGTAAGTTTCAATTGAATATCTCAAGTAATAATTGAGATATTTGACTTTACAAAAAACTTTAACCAACGCAGACGCCGATGCGGACGCTGACGCCGACGCCGACGCCGGGGCGACTACAATAGCTCTCATATTCTTCGAATAGTCGAGCTAAAAATGGCTGTCAAGATATTTTAAATGTCTGCTTATATATATATTCATATATATATATGATATATATTTTGTATTATTTTTTTGTGATTTTTGATTATTTTACAAAATATCTTTTTTACTTGACCTGCATATTCACATGCAATTTTATGCAAACGTTAAATTACTATACATAAAATGTTTCAGTTGAATCAGAACATATACCAGATTAATTCTAATAACAATTTTTAATAAAACGACTGCTCAAATAGTCTATTCAGTATCCACTTTTGAATATTAAATGTACCTCTATTGTGGCAAGAAATTGTCGTTTGCTATTTGTTTTAATGCTGACAGTTTCGAATACGTACGTGTCATAGGGGATACATAAAACTTCTGCTCAAACTCTTTTCTAATTAATAAATGAATTAATGCAAATGGCGCAATGCAAATACTGGTGAAAACCATCTACGTGTTTAATAAAAGTAACAAGTACAAAATAAAAGTAACATGTACAAAAATTATTATCAAATTTTACCACTGAAATATGGTGCTAAATCAGTCAAATATACTCTTTTTTTAAAAATATGAAAGTGGGCGGAGTCAAAACTAATATTTTTTTCAAGGGACTTCTTTCGCCATTTTGTTTGGAAAATCTGATAAATACAAAAGAACGTTTTTGTTGATTTTTTTTTTTTTGAAAACTATCTTGAGTGATGGAAAATGGTCTAACAAAGAAAATAAATCCAATATCTTTAATTCAGTCATTAACGCTGTACAGACGTTTAAAGTGTTGTTCACGTGACGTCCTTTGAAGCGCCAAATGTCGCGTTCAAAACAAAACAATAATTATATTACTGTGCGCTGTACAATTGCAGTTGCGTGACAAGCAAGGGGGTATGTAACCATTTTTTTATGATGAAATTAAATAAAAAGGTTAGTTTTTTCTTTTTCCGTGAAACATGGTATGTATTTTCACTCAACATGATAAATTGCCACGTATTTTACTCGCCGTCCCGGCTTGTGAAAATATTTGGCATTTTATCATGTTGAATGAAAATATATTCCATATTTCACTCAACGAAAGCATATCCTTTTAATATTATTATTAATTACACATCACAATCTTAACCAGTCCTCTCTACTTAAATGATCCATTTACATTGAAGAATTTTATAAATTTGTCTCAAAAATTGCCATAAGCACATCAAAATAAAATTATCTTGTGACTAATGCATCTGCAATTAGTAAAGTCGTTTGAAATAGAAATGTCTTTAATTAAATGCACGCCATTCATTCTATTTGTTATCACATCATATCAAAGTCTAGTTTGAAGTTTCCTAAAAATATTTGTTCAGTCAACTCAAATATTATGCACAAACTCTGTCTACCGAGGGGTTGCTCATAAGAGTTAAGGCATCAGCAATGCATTCACCGTTTTAACTCTGCGTGATCGTTAGAGACGATTGAATTGGTTCGAATTATTGGACTCTATGCATCTCCTCTTTTGACTCATTGTTGTTTGTAACAAAATCATACTCCCTGGTTGGTGCCATATGGTCATAAATTGTTTTGGTGTGCCGTATAACAAAACAAAACAAATATTATGCTTCAATTGTAAATTTGAAAATACTGATTTTTACTATACAGTCACTTTTTAGGTATAAAACAAACATATTTTGAATGCAGACATAGCAAAAAGATACGTTTTAAACTTAACACACTTAAGATTATGAATAAAACAAAGGATTAATTACAAAATTTTGAAACAAAGTTATCCCTCGGAAGCATTAATCACGACAAAATTACATGAAAATTTCTTGGTTTGATTGAGCCTGTACATGAGAGATAATGAAAAATTGCATTCTTCCTCACGCCCTCTAGCAACAGCTTGAGCGGTATTCCATTCTCAACACATATTGCGCCACTCGTGAAATATACCTTTTGGTGCTCACTCGGTGAAATATATTCCGATCTTACACAAAACTAAACAAATTTTCTTTTTATTATATGCATTGAAACGTTTAAAAAAGACATTAAACATAATACTAAATGAAAAGTGCGCCAAATAATAATACAACGTGACGTCATTTACGACGTCACGTCATTAAGTTGGTACCCAGTACTGTGCACGCTGGTATTTCACTGGAACAACGTAAGGGGCTTAAATTCAAAACAGTGAAATTATCAAAGTGATAATTTCACTGTTTCAAACAGTGAAATTACCAGTTTTTATTTCACTGATATATTTCTATAAACCACCGAAAAGCATGTAATAATAAAGGCATCAATGATCAAGAAGGACCAGAGAAATATAACAACACTGAAAAACCTTTTTTTTTTGGCATTACAGTATTTTTCACAAAAGTCAAATGTGACATTTTTTCAGTGATAAACATAATTATTGCTTAAGCTTATAACTATTGCATAATGAGTGACATGTGACATATTTGGTAAGAATTGTCATTACAATTATTGTTGTATATACAATGTCGTCAATATTTAAGATTTAAGGTTATGTTTTTACTCTGCAAGCTTAACACAAATCTGTGATTTAAGTTCGTGTATAGTCACATACCATGCTTGTATAAGTGTAAGTACTTTTTATTGTTTGGTTTTATTAACCTGTCAATTACATACTGTTTACACGGTCGATGCACACAGTATATTAATCTTCGGTAGATGTTCGGTAAGTTCCGTGAGATGTACGCTGTACGATGGAATTGAAATTTAATTTGTATCTCTAAACTATGTGTACTCAGCGTTATAGCGCAATAGGGTAAATCACGAGTTTATAATCTAAGTGCCACACGTGTTTTAAGTTCGACACCGCGTTGGTCAATGTTTTTTTCTTATTAATATTCTCAACATTATTGAATCTATATATGATTATTTTATGTTTTATGTTGTTCGTTTTGTTTGATTGTTTTTCTTAATTTTGTTATGTACTAGTATATACTCTTTTTAAATAACATGTTTTTTTAAGAATTCATGTTTAAAATTAAAACCGATTGAAATCAATAAATGTCTTTTCAATGCCGCAAAACACACTACAAATCTGTTCCATTAAAATATACTGCAAAAATAAAGAAAGAGTACTAAAACAATGGCAACAGTAAGGATCGAACCACAGACCTCTCAATTATCAGGCATTCTCTTTACCGACTGTCCTATTGTGAATTAACGAAAAACTTTACATTAAGCTGGCGTGACTTTCAATCCATGACTAATATACTCCACATTAATTCTCGTAAACTACACGGACCAAACCGAAGTGGGATCGAATATTTAAATGAGTTCTATAATGTATTCATAATTGACAGGTCAATAAAATCAGACTATAACTAACGTTTAACTATATATTCAGATTAAAGTATTAACTAAAGGATTATTTATTGTCAAGTTTAATGACATGATTGTACTTAAACTATATGCCTCGGCAGCGCAGTAGGTAGCGCGTCAGTCTCATAATCATATTTACGACCAAAGAGTTATCTGAAGGTCGTGAGTTCGATCCTCACCCGGGGCATTAACTTTTCTTTTGTTTTTCGACCATAAAAATGTTATTCAATATATGGTTATCATCAAGTGACCTGTTTACTTTCAGAAGGAATATATTTTTTAAAAAACAAAAATTGATGACTACGGGTACTTTTGAATAGAAATGCAATAATTTAAATAAATGATTTATCAATCGAAGGTAGTAATATTTAAATGACGTTGAAGCAGAACTTCCGTAAAACCATAAATACATGTAGTTAAAAATGAACTTTATCCTCAATATACTCATATATATGCCGTTACTCTATGTCTGATAATTAAATCAGAAGAAGTGTCCTATAGGCACTTATATTCTTTCTAATTAAGGAAATTGGTTAAATAAAGCGTATGCAACACAGAATGTTTCTTCAATAAAATACACTTTTAATGTAGTTTTCTTATAGCAATTAAGAAAAGCTTTTTAGAAAGGAATGGTCGCAGTAATCATTTTTGAGAGGATTATTTATTTTGTATGTAACCATTATTTTTATAATCAGATATATGTCATGTCCTTTTTTACAGACATACAATTAATGAGATTATTCCCGATAATGATAATGCAATATTGATTTACTGTCACAGTAAATCATATTAAACCCTTTACCTCATATATACGCGAAACAACGCACTTTCGGTCCCCCCTTTTTAGGCCTCAAAGAGTGAAAAAATGTCCTATTTGGCCCCCATCACATGTTTTGGTTGAAGAAATGTTGCTAAACAAATTGGGCACTTTTTCGGCGCCGCCCCCGATCCAAAAGATACATCAGGGGGTTACCAGAAGGGGGATGTGCCCCCTTCTGTTAGGGGGGTTTGAAGGGAGCGGAGTCCCCCTCATCGCCAATAAAATTTTTGGACTAAAAATGACCCCAGGTCGATCAAAATGTAACCTGCAACCAACGCTAAAAAGGCTTTGACTCTATCTCAATCCCTTGAGAAGTTGCAGCACCTTGAAATAAATTTTGATGGAAGAAATCGAGGCAAAATAGTGATTTTTGGCAATTTTGAGATGTCCCCTCGTTGCCATGGTAACAGGAAATTTAAGACTGAGCATGTCGTTACAAAGGCAATGGTCCAGTCAACATTTGTGCCAAGTTTGATTAGTATTGAAGCATTTTGCATAGTTTCATAACAGTTTTAACTTGTAACAGGAGGCTTTTCAGTGAAAACGGCCATTTTACATAATATGCTCATGGGGGTAAGGGTTAACTAAACATGTCAGACTTTTTTAAAGTAATTTGTACATTTAGAAGAACAAAACATAGGAAAGAGAAACAGACCATTTCCGGATATAAATAAGTTTTTGGTGTTTTTTTATTGTGTGCTTGTGGCTATTTTGTTCTTTCTATTCGCATATTTTATTGTTGGGTAGTTTCAGTATCCCTTACTTAAATACTGTTGAATCATCCTTAGGGTTTTTAAAATTCTCTTTTGACGTCTTATCTGTGATACGCGGGCTTCAATCTATGATCCCCTTTCAATCTTATTTAGTTCTGCCAATTGTTTTCTCCTTTTGGGCATATGCATTTTTTACTTGGGGACAATATGCTACTTTTCATGGAATGGCACTTACGTGTCCAAAAGAAGGATCTATGATGATCGTCAGATGAACACATCAGCGGATGTTTCAAAATTCAAATTGTAGTAGTTCATGTTTAATCTTGTATTCTGCGTAAGCCGGTGCTAGGGGGCGTCGACGGTAGTTTGCACTTGACAGTACCGTCCATGAACAGGCTCAATCAAACCGAGCCTGCAACATTTGCAATTTTGCCGTGTTGGGCTTTCTTTAGGGATTCTGTATTTATCTATTTCAATCAAACCGAGCCTGCAATATTTTTTTTTAATTTCGCCATGTTGTGCTTTCTTCAGGGATTCTTATTTTCTCTGTTTTGATGAGTTTCTTTTATCAAATAATATATATATCAGTAAGTCATTTATACACAATGGAATGAGAAATGGAAAACTCATTATTTCCACACTTACTTCAAGCATAAATAGCATGCTTATTATCTTATATATCATATAACACGTACTGCATATTTATCATTTTCTTCAAATAAAATATACAATATTTCAGGTAACATATTTTGATTCTATTGCAATTCGCAATTCTTCTCTTGGGTTGTTTGTTAAGCTGTTGCTTATTGCTTATTATATGTCTTGTATATTTATAATGTTTGACTTCTGTTTGGTTTAGACATTGTATTAAGTTTCATGCTATACAACTGAAAATTGGATACTTCTATGGCGACTGTTTTGATTGATTGGAAAAAGAATACTTTGTGTATAATAGTAGACATACCTTAATTACCTACTAAATTTTTCGGATCAAAGAAATGATGACCTATTGTATCCTTTAAATGATTTAGAATCCCATTAATGACATTCTTTTTGTTTTAAAGGTGGAATAAATAGTGTTCAAAGTATCAATTATTTATGAACAATTAGATTATATCAACGAATTGGGTTTGTTTGGATTGGATAAGATGTTGTTTCAAATATTGTAAGGGCAATTACCTGTGCTTAGAAATGGTATGCACAAAAGAAAACACAAAAACCATACGCTTACCAAATATATTAATTATCAAGGATTTCTGTGTGATTATGACCCTCAGGACAAGTAGTCTAACATGTTTATGAATATAAACCTATTTGACAGAAAGTAAATCAATTAACCCTCCGCTATGGCAGTATTAAGGATATATCTTTACATGCATATCATTCGACAAGGATAGTTAACAGTTTGACATAATCATTTTCAATATGATAAAAATGAATAAATTGTAGATATTTTAGATAAACGAATAACTAAACGTTATAGAAGTAAATGATTCATTTAAATACTCAAATACTCTTTTGAACTCTCTTGACATGTAAGACTTAACATATTGTTTTGAGATTAAATGACCATTTAATGTAGATCTTCAACATAGTTGAATACATGCAAAATTACAGCAAGTCCTCTGACCAGAGTTATTTTCATTTTTTAACTTTTTAACCGCATTCTTGTGTAACCATAAAATAATGCGTTTTGTAATAATCAACACAATTTGGACAGGAAAAGTCTCATTGACTCTTTCTTGTTTGAAAAAGATTTGCCAAAAGGCTTTCTAAAACTTAATTATAATAATAAAGTATATAACAACGACCGCATAGCCCACCATTTTTCTCTTCTGTTTGATTCCGTTGCTCTGCTGGATGCTTTACCGATGGTCCTATGTGACTTGGTAGATTTGAGTTAAGTAAACGACATTTTCCCTTGTTAATCCTTCCTATGCACATTTCATGTGCATTTGAAGTGGTTGTCAGCTGTCTGGCAGACAAAAAAAACACATTTTAATAATCGCTCTTAATAAAATTGAAAGCTTAACACGTATTGTTTGTAGTTTCCTACAAGTGGTACTGTGGAATTTACTTACTATTCACGCTTTAACTTAAATATTTATAATTGATTTGTACATGTGATTGTACATTTAAGCTGTTTCAAAAATGACAGTATTAAAGTTGTGTCAAAATTATGTGCCTCGGTAGCGCAGTAGGTAGTGCGTTTGTGTCATAATCAAATGAACGATCATAGAGTTATAAAGGTCATGTCACACTTGTCAACTATCACAGAAAGAATAATATAGGATATAGATGTTTTTGATAAGTTCAATATCCAATATAACATATAAATTTATAGATGAAACAAGTTATACCAGGACAAAATAGTATTATTGATCATATATAACATTTTATAAGACTATCCAGACGATACATTTCCTTTGTTTTAACCCATAATTTGAAATTCTGTATAGTGAAACAAAAAACAACACAAAATGAGACAAAAATCAACAACAACAACAACAAAAAAACGGAAAAAAAACAAAAAAACATGCATTTAGCTTCTATTAGTTATTTTACCAAACGAACGTCACTGATACATTTACTTTTTTTAAGAAGTTTGTTTTTTTTTTTTTTTTTTTTTTTTTTTTTTTTTTTTTTTTTGCAAAAAAGCTAATTAGTCACACAATGTCTTTTATATGAGCAAGTAGTCCATATCAAAAAGGATTAAAAAGGTAAATTCAATTTGGGTTTTTTTTATATTCAATGTTATAATTATCAATTTTAGATCTTTTGCTATTTTTCAGGACACGTGTGTGCTATTTACCGCTCCGCCATCGATATCTAAATTTATGGCATTGGCAAATGAATGAGAAGCTTATGTCCGATCATCAAGCTTATAATCAAAAGGTCACTAGCCCAATCCCAATGAGAGGTTGAATTTCTACTCGATCTGTGACATATGCACATATTGCTGATTAAAAAAATAAAAGGGTTTTTGGACACTGAAAAATTGGGCCTTTTTAAGGGAAAAGTTTTGGAGGAAAGCCGGCGACTTTATAAAACCATGCCTTTGGGGAAAACCAAACAAAAAAACCAAAACAATAATAGAAAAAAAAATTTTTAACAGCAAAAAAAGAATAAATTCTTGTCTATCGCCCCTGGGGATAAAATTTGTTTTCTTGCCCAAATAAAAAATTTTAAATTAAAAGGGCTTTAAAAACATGTTTCCTGAAATATAAAATTTTTAAAGACATTTTCAAAATTGCGAAAAAAAGGAATAAATATAAGCCACACTAAATTAAATTTTTATTGAAAATTTGCTCCCTCTTTTAAATACGGGGTTTTTGGAAATTTTTTATATATATTATTAAAAAAAGAAGAAAGTGAATTTTTTTGGTTTAAATCCCTTTTAACCGTTTATGTATTAAATTTATTTTAATAGTTTTTGTCTATTTTGGAAGGAAAAAGACAGTGCAGATCTCAATGACCGTTCACTGACCGTAAGATATGGTGACACTAAGTCACTTGTTACATATAAAATGAAAACAAGAATAGGTCAGTTTCTTATTTAAAGAATCATTTCTATAAAAGAAAGTGTTGCTGTAAGGTATCACAAAACTAAAATTCAGTTTTAAAATTTGTAAATTTTGGATACTTTTGGGTTTGTGTAATAAGATTTTTTTAACCTTTTTTTTAACCCCCTTTAAAATTTAAATTTTGAATCCCATTTTTTATTTTTTTTTTGTGGTTTTGTCTGCCCTTTAATTTTTGGGGTTTGTTTAATTTACTACTGTACACGATGTTTACGTTTTATATAGCAGATCTGAATAATTTTTTGTTTGTACATTGGCTTGTGGCTGTTATATACTCTTTTACTTGGTTTTCTGCAGTATATCTATTGTTTGCGTGTATGTGCTTCATTAAAGTGACATTATGTCAAGCCAATGATATATAGTGAGTGAACTGGTGAAGGTCAAAATATTTTTTTCATTTTGCCATAATTCCTTTTAATTTAATAATCAAGCTCACATAAACAATAAATAACTAACAGATCTAAACGAAATGTCTGTAAATAGCCATTAGAATTTACCTATAACGCTAAGTTTATAAAAAGAGTGGAGCAGTCTTTTTATATTTTAACCAGATTTATAAATTTATCCTAAACATTTTCCAATACCATCTGTTGGTCAAACACCATTTTATCATCTGTTGGTCAAACACCATTTTGACAGTCAATCTTTTGAAAAATAAAGTCAATTAAGCTCAACTTGACTATGAAAATATGAGCATAATGCCACTTTAACTGCATGTTTGGCATTTTATTATATGAATCAGGTTATTTTAAAGTTCATACTGAGGTTTAAATACCGTTCCGTGTATGTCAGTAATTTTTCATTGATAAAACTTATACTGATATGTTTTCATTTTTAGTTAACTTGACTGCTTTCAAGAAGGTACTTTAAAAACTTATTAATAATTATTTTTTAATTTAAGAGTAAGTAGCTAAGGACGAAGCATTCGTCACCTTGTAATGATTTATTTTAATGTATGACAGTATTTGAGGCTTTTCAGGAATATGGTTGGATTTGTTCTTAATATATTGTATGCAGTACTTGTATGTGCATCAATGTGTTATCATCATTATATGGATCAAGGGTCACATACAAGACCATCTGCATAACGTATTGTCATAGTCAGATGTTCAATGTTTTGTCTGTAAGAAAATATTGTATAAAAAGTATGAAAGTGTGCTCTGCCTTGTGCCCTGTCTTGTTGTTCTTTGGGGTCCTCCTGGGCTCCTTGCCGCTGGCGCTTGTTGCTGGGTCGGGTGGGGGCTACGTTCATTGAATGCCGCCTTTCCTTGTCAATCTTGTTTATCATATTTCATTTGGTATACAGTTTATATAACAAACATTACAGTTTCAATTGTGACACCCATGATGTACATGTTTGTCATGGTAAGACAGGATGTTAGCTAAAGTTTTTAGGTATTGCATAATAACTGACATATATGTTGTTCCTGATGGGAATCTTATGAGTTGAAAAGGCCAATATCAAAGCATATTACTCTTGCTTTTATTAAATTAAATAATATTGTGGTTACACATCTGTCTTCACTTTTAACTTAAGGTAGGTATGTGATGCGCATTATGCATTTAGGAGAGATTGTCTGACTTAAGAAGAGAAGTCAAATCCAGAATAAAACTGATTGCAGGCTTGTTTTAATACCAGATAAGAAATAAGTATGGATAAATAATTATTTTAAGTTTTGAAATTAAAGTCAAATATGCTTTATTCTTTTGATATTTTGTGCATGTAATATTTTATTGTTGACTTGAATTTCTGTTCTAGCTCAAAATATGATAAACAAGATCGACAAGGAAAGGCGGCATTCAATGAACGCAGCCCCCATCCGACCCAGCAACAAGCGTCAGCGGCAAGGAGCCCAGGAGGACTCCAAAGAAAAACAGGACAGGGCACAAGGCAGAGTACGGGCAGGCCAAACCACTACATCAGAATACATAATTAGTAACTTATAAGGAACTAAAACAAAACAAATTAAATGATTTAATATAAGGCCCATTTATGTCAAAAGGCACAGGGGAAGGGGACATGAGAACATGGGGAAGGGGGGGGGGACCCCCCCCCCATAACATAAATTAAAATTAGGGACAAGGGAAGATACTTACCGTAGACGAGAAACAACAAGAGACACGAGCAAAAGTGTCAATCAAATCAGTAATAAAACAACATAGACATACATCTAAGGAACACAGGGGGGCCGCCTTGGAACGGTCAGCAGCATAATAATGACTACTGGGGAGTTTTAAACCGGTTAATGGTGCACCAAAACCTCGCTCTTAGCCCCACCATGTTCCTATAAACGAGACAGTGTAAATAAAATGAATCCCCGCCAAGTGAAATTCTAACAGTTGTTATGGTTACAAAAGGTTAAATTAAGTAAAACACCAAAATGATCATGTAGAAACATATAAAAGTAAACCCAATGACCATAACAAAAGTACTCGATGTCTTAAAGGAAGACAGAGCAACAGAAAATCACCTACAAGGGCCCGACGAAGCAAGACAGAAGACAAACATTAAGGCAATTCAGTCCCAAAGGGCTTTAAGAACTGTCCATCATATAGTCTCCCACTTGGCCCGTCAGATGTAATCAAAAGAGGAAAGCGTAGTGTCCAACTGTAAATGGGTTGAACACTAAGCATGCGGTATGTCTTAAGATAGTAGGGTCATAACCCCTTTTAAAAAACGTTTTATAATTTTAGTAAACACAACAGAAAAATTACAATGACCCAAGATCTTACGAAGTTTGTAAACAACATCACCGTAAAAATCAGGCCTGGCTAATCCCTTGTCGCAGAAGTGTTTTTAAAGATCATATTGAAAAAAATTAAATCAAAGTTACGATTGTAAAATTTTGTAAAATATTTACGTAATTTATAATAGCGGTAGCCCTGTTTTAATAGCTTACCGGTAATGAAAATATTTCGCTCGTTAAAAAATCCTTTTACGTTGCTACAAGCTCTAGCAAATCTAATTAACTGAGATATATAAACTCCGTAAGATGTTGCGTGCGGTACGTCTCCATCCAAATGAGGATAATTTACTATACTAAAATCAAAGTCATCTCTTTTATCATAAATTTTCGTGTGAATCGAATTGTTTTTGATAGTGATATGAAGATCCAAAAATGATGTAGTTAAATTTCAAGAATTCGTTTTATTAAGTTGTAGCTCCGTAGGATAAATATTAGACACCATTTGATCAAAAAACGAATTATCTAAATTAAACACTTGTTCGTTTCTTTATTGGTAATACACAAAATAAATTGTAATTATACAGTTTGCTTCTTTATAGAATTAATAATTTCATATGGTAAGTAGTTTTGCATATACTGACAATATGTAGGAATATATGAATGGTACTCGTGTGTGCATATATGTACACTGGAAACCCTTCCACTTACAGTTTCCTACGAATATTATACATGTAGTTTGTAAGAAAATTGCAAATGCATCAGAAAAAAATCCGCCATCGTTGGGATATGAACCCGCGACTCGTTTTCTGCAGTTGAAAGCAATTGCTTTCAATTAGTTTTGAAAATCCTCCACTTCTTCAACCAGTATCGAAACATTGATGGCTTATGTTGGTCTACTACCAGAATGTATGATAAACAATATCACACGAATAGACGGCGTTCAATGAACGCAACCCCCATCCAACCCAATAACAAGAGCCAGTGGCTAGGAGCCCAGGAGATGGTATTCATCGTCTGGAGGAGAGTAAGGCCAGCATCACTTCTGTGTTTGGGAATTGATTATACAAAAAATAGTTAGGAAACTGTCTGGAAAAGCACAAGCTACTGCAGTTTGTCGTTCAAACATTTGTAATGAATATGGCCAAGTTTTAGCATCAGTGCTAACAGCAGCAGAAGGTAAGGGCCGAACACCCCTCCTTGATGGCATCATGCAACGTTACAAAATGGCGCATAATCAACCTCCAGTCTTTGTGTATGCTGGCAGAGATTGCTGTGGAGGTTCAGTATAGTCAAGAATTTTATCTGCATGGGATACTACTGTCTTGCGGCTTAACATTTGGCATTTCATGCGAACAACATCAACTGGATTGACAACAGACTCCCATCAACTCTATGTGCCAGTCATGAACAGTTTAAGCAATTGTATTTTTGAATTGGATAAATCTGACTTGAATCGCCTTATTGAAGTTAATACCAAATTGCTCGTGTCCCAAACTGGTCATAACAGAGTCAGTCAGGTGAGAAGAGGCGAATCAATAAAGAGGAGTTGCCACGTCACTAAACAAGAATAAATATCAACAAGGTAAAGACAACCTTCACAGGATAGCGCCCCCCGACACACCCAAGCATGGCACCAAGAAGGCACCAAACAAAAACCCCGAGTGAGAAAACCGCCTTCGTGGTCGAATTGGTAGTTAAGCACGAAGGAGGGAAGTCTAGTACGGGTGTTCCTCTCCAGGAACGACGGAAACTTCCCCGCCCATATGACTGAACTACTGTTGAGAAACAAACAAACAAAAGAGGGGAGAAGAGGTTACAAAAGTCTTTATTGACTGATTTCATATTACAGTGGTCTAGGTGCTTGGCCTCTTTCGGTGTGCCACTGATTGACAAAGAGCGAATGGGGTATATTCGGATGCACCAAAGAAAAAAACCAACATGTTTCTTGCATTAAAGTAGAGCAAATAAGAATACCTAAAGATAGCCCAACACGGCCAAATTGAAAATGTTGCAGGCTCGGTTTGTCTGAGCTTGTTCAAGGACGGTACTGTCAAGTGCAAATTACCGTCCATGCCCCATAGGCCCGGCTTAAGCAGAACTCAACATTTAACATGAACTGTTACAATTTGGAATTTAGAAACATCCGCAGATGTGTTCATATGGTTATCATGGAACCTAATGTAATACGTAAGTGCCATTCAATGAACAGCGGTATATGGTCCCAAAGTAAAGAAAAACGTGTGCCATACACGAGAAAATAATAGGCAGAACTTAATACAATGGAATTTTGAAAGGGGATCAGAGGTTATGAAGTAGAGAAAAACAGAATATCACAATAATAAAAAATTCTGGAAACAAAGTGATCCCTCGGAAGCATTAATCACAACAAAATTACATAAGAATTGCAGACTCGGTTTGATTGAGTCTGTACATGAGAGATAATGAATAAGTGCAACATCCCTCACGCCCCCTAGCACCGGCTTGAGCGGTACTCAATTCTCAACACTTAATAGTGCTGGCATCAATGATCCCGAAGGACCAGAAAATATAACAACACTGAAGTGAAGTACGGGGCAACTTTTTACAGCTGCCACACGGCACTTGACACCTGCTGTTGTGAAGTACAAAATTCTGGAAACAAAGTGATCCCTCGGAAGCATTAATCACAACAAAATTACATAAGAATTGTGTAATAAATAGGAATAAGACCGCTATTACATTGGTATGCGATCCGTGACCTGCGTCCGTGTCCGGGGCATGTCCGTGGGTATTTTTCCATGGGTACGTACTTTTTATATAATTTTAATTGGAAGTATAGCGAACAGAGGATAATTATTTGTAGAATATGATATAATTCCATTCTAATACCAAAAACAGTGGTAAAAGAATTAGGTAACAAATATTGA
Organism: Ruditapes philippinarum; assembly: GCF_026571515.1. Classification (NCBI taxonomy): domain Eukaryota; kingdom Metazoa; phylum Mollusca; class Bivalvia; order Venerida; family Veneridae; genus Ruditapes; species Ruditapes philippinarum. The sequence continues at coordinate 25,714 of NW_026858214.1, forward strand.
ATATCAGTTAGGTTTTCAAATAACATCTTTGAGCAACCGAAGACCATTTGTTGTTATTTTTAATCTGTCATTGCTGCATCACAAACTTTTAGGTTCTCCCACACTATATTGGTGAGCTCTAGTATTTTCTTTCGAAATCGATAAAGTATTTAATTTCGTTCGAGGCATTTTGTAGGGATGAGACATGTCAGTGACTGTCCGCGTCCGTAAAAAATCGCTCATCCTGCGAAACGTCGCGGATGCCGTCGCGGAAGCGGATGGTAAACGGGCAAAAGGAATAGATTCAATGTATTCTTTGATCAGCGAATCGTTAGCGGACGCGGTTGACGAACGCGGACCACTGATTACGTATAAATGGAATAGAGGCCTTATATGTCAAAAGAAAAAGCAGGCAACATCTCCTACGGGTGATTCAACAGTATTCAAGTGAGTAATATTGCAACCAACCAACAAGAAAATAGCCGGATAGAACGAACTCAATTACCACAAGCACAACAATAATATTGTGCTAAACGAGCTTTAAGGATCGGGAATATAACATATCTGATTCAAGAAATTCCGCTGTATGTACAAACAGGTACCATTAAACAAAAGGTCATTAGGGCACTGAGTCGCTTACCAGACACAACGGCTTCTCAATATATTCTAGTATTAAATTTTAGCATAGAATATGTTTAAACAATAATTTGAAGAAATGCAATGACCTGGGGCATTTATGTTTAAGCTTAAACGGGGCTTATCCTTTCACCCTCATACGCCCGAGGTAGAGTGTGTCGGCAGCTGTGTTCTGTGAACGTTGCTTTTTCCTTGTTGATCTTTATTCTTGTTTTTTTTATCAAATTGATATGAGCAAACTTGATAAAGACTACCTAAGAATGCTACAAAAATTGTTGATCATCTATCAATTATTTCAGTAGGAAATTATGTTCGAAAGCTTTTTCTATTTTAAGCTTAAAAGAGGCTAATCAAATTAATATAAGCAAACCTGATAAAAAAGTTCTCAGGAATGCTACAGACAAAGTTTGGTTTTCATCCATCAATTGTTTCTGATGTAGAAAATGTTTAAAGTTGTTTTCTAGTTTTAGCTTTAGCGGCCCCTAAAAGGGACCAATCAAATTAATATTAGCAAACTTGATAAAAGGGTACCCAAAAGGCCCCTAAAAGGGGCCAGTCAAATTTATATGAGCAAACTTGATAAAAGAGTACCCAAAAATGCTACAGACAGTTTGGTGATCATCCATCTATTAGTTCTGTAGCAATAGATGTTTAAATGTACATCTATTTTAACTTTTGGGGCCGCTAAAAGGGCCCAATCATAATAATATGAGCAATCTTGCTAAAAAAAACTACCCAACAATGCTTCAGACAAAGTTTCGTGAACATCCATCAATTAGTTCTGTAGAAAAATACATTTAAAGGTATTTCTACTTTTAGCTTAAGCGGCCCCTTAAAGGGGCCAATCAAATTCATATAAGCAAACTTGTTCATGTTAAATGTTGAATTCTGCTTAAGCCGGTGCTAGGGGGCGTGGACGGTAACTTGCACATTCCAGTACCGTCCATGAAAGGCTCAATCAAACCGAGCCTGCAACATTTTCAATTTTGCCGTGTTGGTCTTTCTTTAGGGATTCTGTATTTATCTATTTGATAAAATTCTGGAAACAAAGTGATTCCTCAGAATCATTAATCACAACAAAATTACATAAGAAAAAGACTACCCAAGAATGCTACAGACAACGTTTGGTGATCATCCATCAATAAGTTCTTTAGAAATACTACTAGACGTTAAACGGTATTTTTATTTTTAGCTATAGAGACCTCTAAAAGGGGTTCATCAAATAATTATGAGTAAACTTAATAAAATGCCACCCAATATTGCTACAGACAAAGTTTGGTGATCTTCCATCAATTAGTTCTGTAGAAATAGACGTTTAAAGGTTTTTCTTTTTGAAGCTTTAGCGGCCCCTTAAAGGGGCCAATTGGAATGACATGAGCAAATGCAAGTGTGACTGTCACAAGGATGCTACAGATCTAATTTGAAGTAATTCTGCTTGGTAGTTTCAGAGAAGAAGGCGATTGTTGATGCATGACGACGGACGCCGGAGCATCCCCTGTTGATACTAATAGCTCACCCTGCGCCTTTGGCTCTGGTGAACTTAAAAACTGGTCATGATTTCCCAGTCTACAGGTATTTTTGAGAATCAACATCCGTAAAATCATTCCATCTGCACTTAAACCGATTTGTACCAGATAAAATATGATAATCAAGATCAACAAGCAAAGACGACGTTCAAAGAACACACGATCCAGCAATAAGAGCCAGTCGCAAGGAGCCCAGGAGAACCACAAAGAAAAACAGGAAAGTTGTATATGGCTTTTTTTGTACTTATCATTTTCATTTTCAGGTTGTTTTTATATGCCCGAAAGGGCATATTATGTTATACACCCTGGCGTCCGTCTGTCTGTCCGTCCGTCCGTCCGTTAGCAATTTGGTTTCCGGAGCATAACTGAAGTTCCATTTGGCCCACAATGTTCAAACTTCATAGGATGATTGTCCATATTGAGTAGAAGACCCCTATTGATTTTGGGGTCAAAAGGTCAAAGGTCAAGGTCACTATGACGTTAAAACTGAAAAAGTTTCCGGAGCATAACTTAAGTTCCATTCGACCAACAATGATCAAACTTCATAGGATGATTGTCCATATAAGGTAGAAGACCCCTATTGATTTTGGGGTCACAAGGTCAAGGTCACTATTACCTTGATACTGAAAACAGTTTCCGGAGCATAACTTAAGTTCCATTTGACCCACAATGTTCAAACTTCATAGGATGATTGTCCATATTGGGAAGAAGACCCCTATTGATTTTGGGGTCACAAGGTCAAGGTCACTATTACATTGATACTGGAAACAGTTTCCGGAGCATAACTTAAGTTCCATTTGGCCCACAGTGTTCAAACTTCATAGGATGATTGTCCATATTAGGTAGAAGACCCCTATTGATTTTGGGGTCAAAAGGTCAAGGGTCAAGGTCACTATATCCTATAACCTGAAAACAGTTTCTGGAGCATAACTTAAGTTCCATTTGGCCCACAATATTCAAACTTCATAGGATGATTGTCCATATTGGGCAGAAGACCCCTATTGATTTTGGGGTCACTAGGTCAAAGGTCAAGGTCACAATCACTTTAAAACCAAAAACAGTTTCCGGGGCATAACGTAAGTTCCATTTGGCCCACAATATTCAAACTTCGTAGGATGATTGTCCATATTGGGTAGAAGACCCCTATTGATTTTGGGGTCACAAGGTCAAAGGTCAATGTCACTTTTACCTTAATACTGAAAACAGTTTCTAGAGCATAATTAAAGTTCCAATTGGCCAACAATATTCAAACTTTTTAGGATGATTGTCCATATAAGGTAGAAGACCCCTATTGATTTTGGGGTCAAAAGGTCAAAGGTTAAGGTCATTATTAATAACTAGTATTAATCAACCTACAGCTGTAAAATTTTATAGGATGAACAGCTAATTCCCATGTCTTATAAATGCTTCATCCTTATTAAAAAAGAAAAAACACTTTCGGGCATATAATGCTCCGCCTAGCGGTGCTCTTGTTTATTTATGAAATATTATTTCATTCTGAAGAATAATTATTATCGATCAATATTATAGAAGTGATATATTTTAACATGAAACCTTTCTGTGCATATTTAGATTATATTAGCAAACTTTCAGTGTTGTTATATTTTTTTTGATCCTTCGATCATTATTTCGTGAGAATAGAGTACCGCTCAAGCCGGTGCTAGGAGGCGTAAGGGATGCTGCACTTATTCATTATCCCTCATATACAACCTCAATCAAACCGAATCTGCCATTTTCATGTTATTTTGTTGTGATTAATGCTTCTGAGGGAGCACTTTGTTTCCATATTTTCAAATCACTTTATTAGAGTAAAAAAATACAACAGTGTTTAATTTCTTATATGGCTATTGAAGTGATACATATAACACATCAAATTTGCCTTGTATAATTCATTGTATATAGGTTAATATGTAGGTAAAATTTGATTCAGGAACTCTTACAAGTGATGTCCATTTCCAGGCTTAACTTTTGGATGGGATATTTCGTTGGAATCAGGACAGAGTTGAGAATGCAGTTTCTGGTGACAAGACTTAGCATCATATATACAGTGGTGCCTTTCAGCATGCAGTCAACAACCTTGGAGAAGCTGTTCTGGGCTGAAAATGTTGTCCTTCATTTCAAGTACCATTGTTATATAATGGTAACCTAAATTAGTTATATAGTATATTTTTTCTTTGTCATATTTAATACATGTTTAAAATATGCAAAATTGATGAATGTATGATCAGGTATATTGTTCCTTAAATGATGCTTCAAAAACTTTTTGAAATTATGATGTGACATGATGACATTTATTTTCATAGCTGAAATGGTTAATTATTAAAGCTTAACAAATTTAGGTATTGATATGAAATTAAGCACAAATAGAAGTTTTAAAGGCAAAGAACAACTCTTTAAATCTAAATACAGATTGGAAATAAATGAATTATAACCATGTTGATTTACAGGGGAGCTACAAGGCATTGAGTACGTATACAACCAAACAAGCAAGGTCATTGAGGACTACAGGGACCATTGCTAAGAGCCAAAATGAAGATGAAAATGTTCCAACAGAAGATGACAACTTTGAAGATGAAGATCTAGGTGAAGAGGTTGATGATTTGACTGTTCCTCTCTTGGAGAAAGTCTTACCAAGCCAGTCAATTCAAACTACCAGTGAATCAGCCTTATTAACTAGAGCAAGTTCTCCGACTAGATATTCTCATTGGTTAGAGGTTGTGTCTTCCCCCCCCCCCCCCAAGTAAAAAAAAACGTGTGCCTTAAACGAGAAAACAATGGGCGGAACTAATTACAATGGAATTTTGAAAGGGGATCATAGGTTATGAAGCCTGCATATCACAGATAAGACGTCAAAAGACAAATTACAAAGCAGCCCACATATCTTAATGGTGATTCAACTTAAATTCACCGTAAATCACCTTTTATTCTAGAAAAAATAAAATTTAATACAACCACTGTAAATTATTGAAGCTAAGTGTATCATTCTAAGGCTCGAGTATTCTTCCTTTTAGAGGATTACCTCACATTAAACTTTTTGGGTAAAAAAATATTGAAGTATAAGTTAACTTGAACTTATTTTTTATTATGCTAGATGGGTTTAAAGTGTTTTACTTCAAATGATTTTTCAAAAATCACACCGCTGGACTATGAAAAGAAATACTTTAGTTGTATTTGATTTGAAATTTTTTTTACATGAATTTGCATTTACCAAACTAACAGAAAATTTGATATAAATGTCTTCCATATATAATACAAATATTTATGAATATGATTAAAGTATATAATTATATGATCTCAAATTATAGGTTCACAAAACGTGCTAAGTTAATGGATAAGCAGGTTCTACTACAAGGCGTCACATTTAAACAGCCAGAACAAGGTACATGTGCTCAACCACTCAAGCCTCAGATGAAGCAAAAAGTTCTGCCATCTGATACTGAAGAACATCATAATTTTAATCTTCCAGTTGACACTGCTGGAAGTGCAAAATGAAAGAGACGTCACACAACTGAACCGGAGAAACACAAGGCATCAATTAGTCAAAGTCACTCGTATGTTGTTTTTGAAGGGAAAGCATTTTTATTTCTAAAAAATGTGGTCAAGACAGGAATTCACGGCGGCATGAGAAGTTCAACCAATATTTCAGTAACAGATACTGCCCAGTCACAGCAGATATTTCTTATGAAAAGTGGCTTGAGGCACTCAAAGCCAAACGTTATGGGAAAAAAACAAAAAAATACAAAATAGGAACAATTACTCCAGTGTTTTTATGTATCTGACATTCTTAGAATGATACCTTGGATGAAATTTAATAAATTTCATATATAATTATTATGTCTACTTTACGTAACTCTTAAGTGTGAAAACTTCTACATGGAGATGACATTTATCTGACATTATGTTAAGTATTACAATGTGTTTATTTCAATGTGAATAAGACAATTCTTTATGGCAACCAACTATTTACACAGTTGAGGGTCCGAAGTCCATGAAAATGCATAGGGAAGGGATTCTCTCAATTGATATTCAAAAATAAATATCACGAAATAGAAAATAAAGGTGATATTTTAAACAACATGCCATATTGTTATTTTCTTTAAATTCTACAGTGATTGTTGTGAGAAACCTTCTCTCAACTTAACAATACTGGAATACTTGTATGTACTATAATTTAATCACCAAATGACTTGCTTAATACATTGTCAGGATGGTCCAGTGGAGAAGATGACTTTCTAGGCTTCCTAGTTTGGAGACCGAGGTTCGAATCCTGGTCCTGACTGTTTTAAACAAAATGTCATTTGTTAGATTGAAGCAAATATCCTTGTAAATATAGATTAAGTTTTAATATATACATTATGAAAGCCAATGAAAATATATGAATTTAAAATACATAAATATAAAATATTTATAATTATATGTATTAACATGAATTATTTTTTCAATTAAAACAAATAAGATTTGCTTTATTTTTTACTTATTTGATTTAATTGTTGTTATGCATAAATATTTATTTTTATAAAACATTAAATTACTTCATATATTTTCATGTTTATTGAATTATTTTAGATAAAAAACACTTTAAATGATTAAACAGTATCAACAATGTGGAAATAAACTGGTTCTATTGTGGACATATTTGTGGTTATATTATGGTAGCTCACAGGAGACCAACAAGCGCAATTTTTAGCGCAGTAGGTAGCGTGTCAGTCTCATAATCATATATACGACCATAGAGTTATCTGAAGGTTGTGAGTTCGATCCTCACCCGGGGCATTATCTGTTCTTTGTTTTTTTTTCACCCGTTTAAAAAATGTTATTTATATGGTTATCATTACGTGACCTGAATACTTTTAAAAAAAGAAACAATATTTAAAATATGATAAACAAGATCATCAAGGAAAGGCGGCGTTCAATGAACGTTACCCCAAAACGACCCAGCAACTTAAGTCACGTTGTTACATAACGTCCTTAAAGAAGAAAAAATGAACTTTATCCACAATATACTCATACATATGCCGTTAGTATTTGTTTGATAATAAAATCAGGAAAAGTGTCCCAAAGGCACATTTATATACTTTCTAAATAAGGGAATTGGTTAAAATAAGCGTAATAAAGAAGAAAGCCTCTTTATAAAATACACTTTTAATGTAGTTTTCTTGTAGCAATTAAAAAAATCTTTTAACATACGATAGGAACAGTCGTATTTATCATTCTTTAGAGGATAATTGATTTTGTATGTAACCATTATTTTATAATCAGATATTTGCCATGTCTTTTTTACATAAGACATAAAATTAATGAGATTATTCCCGATAATGATAATGCAATATTGATTTACAGATCACTGTCAAAGTAAATCATATTTGAACTAAATACGTCAGACATTTTGAAAGTAATGTGTACAAAAAGAAGAGGAACATATAGGAGCGAAAGACAAACGATTTCACGATATATAGTTTGTTTTGTTAATGTTTTTTTTTTTCGTCCAAATTATATATATTATTAAGTCGTTTATACAAATAGAATGAGAAACTGAAAGATTCTTATTCCAACACTTATCCCAGTTGAATTAAATTCGTGGTTACCACATCTTATAAATACCATAATCATTATCCTGTATACTTAATTACACTGCAAAATTAGTGTTGTTTTTCTCCAAATAAAATTTGCATTATTTAAAGTAATATTCTATTAAAATTATTCTCTTAGTCTGTTTTGTGAAGTTTTTGCTTATTGCTTATCTCATGTCTGGTCCATTGGACATATATATCTATATTGTTTGACTTTTATTTGTTATAGACATTGTATTATGTTTCATTCACAAAAGGAAGTAGAATACTTCAATAGTGACTGTTTTAACTAATCGGAAATAGAATACTCGACATATTAGGGTAGACGTAGCTTTTTGATATTTCAGTTAACAATTGGATGCGAATAAATCAAAATAAAGTGTAAAATACAGATTGTTGCAAAACATTTCCTAAAAACCATATCTCGCAAAAATATATTAATGTTAGTCTGAAGACATACTGTTAACGGTTATAACCTTGTTCTATAAAATTACTTAACCAAACTCTGAACCCCTTTTTTATATATTTTCTTTGAATGATTACACTGTATTTGCAATCCAGGTGTAAATAGTTAAATATGACAAGGTGAATATTTTGCGGAACGATTGATCAAGGTAATCTTCCCACCGCTGATCCATACATACTTGGCTGTTACGTTTCCCGGTAAAGCCGGCTACTAAAGAAAAACAATGATTTATACACACCAAATAGCCAGCAACATCAAAAAGAAGATGATAAAACGTCAACAAAAGAAACAACATAATTTTGCTGTCAACCTAGGAGCAAAGTTTAAATGATATTTATGGTATTTAACAAATAAGGTATTGTATTGAAGCAAAGCATTGGAATAAAAAAAAACACTTTTCCCATTTGTGAAAACAGTACTTTTAAGTCAAAAGTTTAATAATTATGTTTTTGTACTTTTCATTAAATAATTATAGTATTTTATATCCTGTATTTTGTTCATATGTAACATAAGACAGAAATTGAATTTCGTTGAAACACTATAATCCCTTGCTTTGATTTTATGTAATGATAATACAATATATTATACAATTCCTGTGATCTACCAAGACAGTGAAGATCTGGACGAACGGTCACTGACCGTTACATATTGTGACACTGACTCACTCTGTCAAATGTATCTTGAAAACAACAATTCGTCAGTTCCTTATTAATGAGAATCTACTTTAAGAAGCATCTCTTTCACATAAAGTGTCCCTGTAAGGCATGAAAACACTAAAAACTTTAGTTTAAAAATTATACACAGTTTTATGTAATATAATGATCTTTTTATAACTTCAATAACTTATTTGAACCCGTTCTAGTTATCATACTAACCTTTATACTGATTTCCGTGAAAAGTCTTGAGATGCGGGTTGTTTAATATTCTACTGTGGAACATGTTTATGTTTTATAAGATTATCTGAATATTTTCTGTATGTACATTGACGTTAAAGCGAATACCTGTTTTATACTATTGCCTGGTTTCTAAGTGATATCTATTGTTTGCGTGCGTACGAGCTCAATCACTGAGTGTTATAATTTAATTTTACAGAAGAGAGAAAAATAGAACCCTAAAGAAAGCTCAACATTGCAAAATTGAAACTGCTGCAGGCTCGGTTTGATTGAGCCTGTTAAATTAGTTTTGAGAAAAAGTATTAATTTAATTGAGATTACTGTACCGTTTTTGGCCTGCAATTTAATATGATAAAAACATATAAGGAGATGTGTTAATTTTCAGTGAATTTGTCCGCTTTCAAGGAGGTAATTTTACCAATTATTCATGATAACATTATGTTTTCAGGCCCAATAAAGATAAGTAAGGAATGTAGGACGAAGTATTCGTCACATTGTAATGGTGAATGTTGTTTGTTAAAATGTATCGTTTAGACTCTCCCGGAATATTTTTGGATTTGTTTCTTAACGATAGTATGCATCAAAGTGTCCCTGAGTATCAAATAATAATAATAATCTATAATAATAATAATGATAATAATAATAATATTATTTCCAAAATGGGTTTATTCTTTGATATTAAATTTTGCAGTTCTGTATTGTTGACCAAGAATTCCGCACTACTGTATTCAAAACATGTCTGTTTCTTTATTTTTGATACATATTTGTTTGAACATGGCCTGGCTCTTAATAAAAATGATACTTTGTATAGCAAGTAGTTTATTTTACTCTCCACGATGGACGGATTATATATGAATGATGGACGAATGTGTGCAAGAATGTACGTTTAAAGCACTTCCACTTACGAATAATTTACATGCAGTTTGTTAGAAATATGCACTTGTATCAGAAGAAATCCAAATGGTTAGTATTTGCATTCTCGATATCCCGCTTATCAGCAAAAATAACAACCTACCATAATTTTGTTAAACAATTATGTATGAGTTATGGAGAAGAACTGTACGCTAAACTGTAGCACAGCCCTCTCCAGAATGTCTTCATTTATGATGACTGGTTCACTTATCTTAAAGTCAAGAGATCATATTTTTAATTAATCAGAAACGTTTTGTGATTTCAAACAAAGAACATGACCCCCACCTTCCCGGGCGAGTCTTTCAGACATTTCCCTAACATACATATGTAAATGAATCAGATAAAACTCACACTGACTTAGATTGAAACTCGTGACATCCCGATAAGAGGCAAATGTAACAACGCAATAAACATGTGAGGCAATGTTGAGATTCCATCTTACAAAGGTTTTATTCATAATAAAGGATGGGGCGTACTCATCCGTAACACTCTCATCATGGACCTTGATGAGCTCTACCCACATAACCAACATTAATGACATAAAGTCGGATTTGTTTATATCTAAACATCATGACAGTTTTCATTGATAATGCTTTTTTGCCATATAATCAACAAAAAATTTACAGAAAGTGAATACATTTCACTTTGAATGTCAAACAAATGCATTTAATATACATGTCAACAATGAAAGATTACACTGTTTTTGTTTAAAACAATCTAAAATAAAGTGAAAAGGTAGAACAACTTTCACTTCGTAGTAAGCCGTTTGCACACGTAGCTTGTCTGTCATAAATTAAGATACTAGCTACACTTAATATCTAGTACATCACACGAATTTTCATGTCAAAACAAAGCATGGTTTAGTGAAGTACATGAAATTATCACTAAGATGCAACACAAATGCCTGTTTTTAAACATCTGAAAGTAATCGAGGAGGAAACAGTGATGCTATGTATTTGTATCATCCACACCAATTTAATCATACCCAATGAAACGAATTTTATATTCAATCAAAATGAAACACTAGTGATCATTTTCTGATTGTTGTTGGCTTCAATCAAAGCCAGTTGTTGGTTTTAATCGCAGCCATTCGCAGTGTTGAAAGGTCAAGAAAGATGCTGATTCATACACATTTATCTTAATTTTATTGCATTTATATACTTCTTTAAATATCTTATTGACATAAACAGGGGTTTTAAAAAAAAATCCTAGGCTCGTGAAATGCAATTGTTAGTGATTTAAAATGTTTGTTTTTCACTTTTTGTTTGTTAAACATAATATTTTTTTCAGTTTTCAAATTATTAAACAGCATGTTAAACATAATATTTTTTTTCATTTTTCAAATTATTAAACAGCAAAAAACCATAAGAAGTCGTTTCACTTACTTGAACCTTTACCCTAAAGGATCTTATAAAAAAAGACGTTCTATCGTAGTTAAAAATGAACTTGTTTAGGCAAAAGTCTTCCATAATGATACTTTTCTAAGAAATGAAAGTTTTAAATAATTAATTAAAGGCACTTAAAAGTCGTTTTGTATTACAACTTACTAGAGACCGCTTCGTTCTATTTTGTTATCAAACTATTGTCTTACATATAGTTTGTAGGTCCCTTAGTCAATAAGTTTAAATATATACCATGCACAATTACATGTATGCAGAAACTGATTATTGGTACAAAATCAAAATTAAACATATTGTAAGTACACAGAGGAGAAATGATACGTTTTCTGCCCGTGCTCTGCCTTGTGCCCTGTCCTGCTTTTGTTTGGGGTCGGTTCCGGGCTTATCTGGCCTCCTTGCCACTGGCTCTTGTTACTGGCTCGGGTTGGGACTTCGTTCATTGAATGCCGCCTTTCCTTGTTGATCTTGCTCATCATATTTTAGACATTACACACTATCTATGAATACAAAATAGATAAAAACAGAATCCCTAAAGAAAGCCCAACACGGCGTGTGTCATTGAAAAAACTTGTTTATTTTCTTTATTTTTTTTCAAGAAAGGACCAAATTATCTGAACTATCCTATGCACTCTAATTTAAAAAGACATGACTGTATGGAAAGAATTCCCTAGATTGCAAAGGATTTTTGCAATAAAGTCATTTTAGTACATAGAATATCATCAACATTTAGATTCTTAGTTGTAAATGTCAACACATGACACTTTAAATAACTTAAAGTTCACGTAATAGTCGCATATCATCATTGTATAAATACTTTATAACCTATTATAAAGTGTTTTATACTATATTATACAGATTAAAGTTTTAACTTTAAGATGTATTTATAATGACATTTAATAACATGAAATAATTACAATTGGGGCAAAATATGTGCCTCGGTAGCGCAGTAGGTAGCGCGTCAGTCTCATAATCAATTGTCCGACCATAGAGTTATCTGAAGGTCGTGAGTTCGATCCTCACCCGGGGCATTCATTTTTCTTCAGGTTTAGTTTGTTCACCAACATTGAAATGAATCTTTATATTCTTATCATCAAGTAACACGATTATAGTCTGATTTTATTGACCTGTCAATTATGCATACATTATAGAACTCATTTAAATATTCGATCCCACTTCGGTTTGGTCCGTGTAGTTTACGAGAATTAATGTGGAGTATATTAGTCATGGATTGAAAGTCACGTCAGCTTAATGTGAAGGTTTTCGTTAATTCACAATAGTACAGTCGGTTAAGAGAATGCCTGATAATTCAGAGGTCTGTGGTTCGATCCTTGCTGTTGCCATTGTTTTAGTACTCTTTCTTTATTTTTGCCGTATATTTTAATGGAACAGTTTGTAGTGTGTTTTACAGCATTGAAAAGACATTTATTGATTTAAATCCGTTTTAATTTTAAACATGAATTCTTAAAACATGTTATTTAAAAAGAATATAGATATAACAAAATTAAGTTAAACATAATAAAACAAAACGAACAACATAAAATAATCATATATAGCTCCAATATTGTTGAAAGTATTAATAAGAAAATAAAAACATAGACCTTACGCGGTCTCGAACTTAAAACACGTGTGGCACTTAGAGTATAAACTCGTGCTTTACCCTATTGCGCTATAACGCTGAGTACACTTTGTTGAGAGATACAAATTAAATTAAATTCCATCGTACAGCGTACATCTCACGGAACTTACCGAAAATCTACCGAAGATTAATATACTGTGTGCACCGACCGTGTAATCAGTATGTAATTGACAGGTTAATAAAACCAAACAATACTTTCAGACAGAATATATTTAAAAGTTTGATAATTGGGACTTTCTTTCAATTAGAATAATTTGAATAAGATAATTTATTAATCAAGAAGTAGTAATATTTAAGTACCTTTTCAAAAGTTTCTGAACCCATAAATAGTTAGATTAAATCCCCAATTTACTCAAATATAATTATTCATGTTTACCTATCTGGTAATAAAATCAGAAAAAGTGTTCTATAATCAAGTATTTTCTTTTTCAATAAAGAAATTGGTCAAATAAGAGTACATGAGGCAGAAACCATCTTTAATACGTTTAAAATGTTTTTAAGACATTTTCTGTACCCATTTAGAAAACAATTGACGTTAGATAGTGTGTTATATCATTTAGCGAAAGGATCAGTCATTTTGTATATAAGCGTTTTTTTTGTAATTAGACATGTGCCTTATTGTTTTATTTTTTGATAAGGCACAGAATTAATGCGATTATTCCTTATAATGACAATTAAATATTAATTTGCATACATATCACTGTCATAGTAAATCATTTTTAAGCAAACATGTCAGGGCTTTTGAGAGTAATTTGTATATATAAACTAGAACAAAACATCGTAATGAAAGAAAATCCATTTCACGATATATTTAATATGTTTTGCTTACCAAGTTATACATAAATATGTTATATTAGTAAGTCATATTAACAAAATTGAATGGGAAATTCCTCATTTCAACACTTGCTTCAAGTTCTACACATTAATGGGTACATGTACCAAATCGTAGTAAAATAGCATTATCATTAACTTGTATACTTTATATAACATTGCATTTTTTTCTTCAAATAAAATTCGCATAGTTTTGGGTAATATATTTTGATTATTTGCTGTTTAAGTTATTATCTTAGTTTGTCAGTTGGTTAAGCTCTTGCTTATTGCTTACCTCATGTGTTGTCAATTGGCAATATAAATTGTTTGATTTTGTTTGCTATAGACATTGTATCGTGTAACATGCAATAAAATTGGATTTTTGATGGAAATTGAATACTTTACATATTAGGGTAAACGTACTTTTAATAGCTACTTGACCTTTCAGATCAAAGAAATGATAATGGCATAATGTATACTAAAATAGTTTTAGAATCAAATTTAGAACATTTTATTTGTTTCTAAGGTGGAATAAAAAGCGTTCAAAGTATCAATTATTTATGAACGATTAGATTATATCTGTTCAGTGAAATAGTTGTTTGAGTTGAAGATGATGTTGTTTAAGGTATTGTAAGGACAAAGACCTGTGCTTGGAAATCGTTCCATTATAATATCTTAAGAAGTTAAAAAAGAACAACATTTGATAAAGATAATAATAATGAAGGATTACATTGTGATTATGAAAGAAAAGAAGTCCAAATTGTCAGAATTGATAAAAAAAGTATTAGACAGATAGAAAAAAAAACATCTGCTAGAATAGTATAATTGATATATCAAACGTTTTATTTATTTCATAAGTAAGGACATTAAACAGTTTGACTGAATCATTTTCAATATTATGATCAATATGAATCAATATATTGTATATGTAGATGTTTAAGATATGAAAAGAATAACTTAACGTAAATGCTTACACATTAAATCAGACAAATTAACTGCAAATTTTTGTCTTAGTAATATTAATATCGGTAAAAAGAGTTTACTTATTATTCGGAAAATGCAAACAAATGCATATTGAAAGAAAAACAAATGTAATAAATTTATTAAAAAAATTGACAATGTTTCCTGGTTTTTATGTCAGTAAATTATAATTTATCTTTACATAGCTGATACGTATACAATGCGTCAGTAAACCTGGAAAGGCGATGAATAATATCTGTTAAAATTGGCATGTAATTCATTTAAAGAAAGAAACAAATGATAACATAACTGTCAAAGTACTCTTCTGTTGTTTATTTGAATGATTATACCCAAGAGGTTTATAACATACATGTTTTACATGTTTTCTATTAGTCCATAAGTTATTTTACCAATGAACGTTACTGATATAATTACTTTTTAGGAACTAATTGCAAAATTGTGTTTCATTAATATCAATATTGGTAAAAAGTGTTTACTTATTATTCGGAAAATGCAAACAAATGCATAATGAAAGAAAAACAAATGTAATAAAGTTATTAAAAACGATTTTTGACAATGTTTATAATTTTGCCACAAGTAATATTTCTGCTTATTTCTACAAGGTCGTTTCCATTACAATTTCTATTTCATGACAGTAAATGGGCTTCTTCTAGGCTTCATGTAATTTCCAATTAGTTGATCAATACGACAAGGTCTTTAATATAAGCAAGTAGTCAATATCAAAAAAGATTAAGAAGGTCAATTCAATTTAGGACTGTTTAAATTCAACGTTACAATTATCACTATCTTTTCAAAACATGTGTATGAGCTTTTTACCACTCCGCCATCGATATCGAAGTTTATGTCATTGGTAAATAAATACATAGCTTTTGTCCAAAAATTGGGCTTAATAGGAGGACCATCAAGGTTACAATCCAGAGGTCGCTAGTCCGATTCCCATTAGGGGAGGGATTTCTACGCGATATATATCAGTAAGTAAGTCTTATTGTCTAATTGTCAACGCTGATTGAGAAAATGTTAAGTTATAGTGTTCGGACACTTGCTGAGAGATTGGCTATTTATTGTAAGTTTTCGGGGACAGCCGGCAACATATGACCAACAATGATTGATCACCACAATCAACCAACAACAACAATGGAAAGAAAAATAGAACAGCAACAAAAGAAATAACTTATCTTGACTATCGACCTGGGATAAAATTGTTTCTTAACAAATAAGAACTTTTGAATTAAAGTATTAAAACATGCTTCTGAACTATAAAGAACAAAGACACATTTCGTATTTGCATAAAAGGTACATATAAGTTACAACTTAAATCATTATAATATTATAGTCATGCTGTCCTGCACTTTAGATATTCATGGTATTTCATTTCCTTTATTTTTTCACATGTAATTCAAAGAAAGATAATTTCATTGAAACACTATAATCCCTTGTTACTATTCTATGTACTACAAATAATATACCTCAATAGTTGTGTCTAGGTTCCTGTTATCTTCCATAATGAAACCAATTACAAGACAGTGCAGATCTAAATGACTGGTTACGGACCGAAACATATGGTGACACGAAGACATTCTGTTACAAATAACATGGAAACATTAATTCGTCAGTTTCTTATTAATAAGTATCTACTTAAAGAATCATCTCTGAAAAATAAAGTGTTGCTGAAAGGCATCCCAAAAATAAAAAAACTAGTATGACTAGTTAATTGATACACTTGTTGTTGTGTAATAAGATCTTTTTTAACCTAGCAATTATACTTATTATAATTTTCCGTGGCCGTTCTTTATTTATGGGGTGTTAAAATTTACTACTGCTGCTGTTTATGTTTTATAAGCAGATATGAATACCTTCTTTTTGTACATTGGCTTGAGGCAGTGATATACTCTTTCACTTGATTTCCTGCAGTATATTAATTGTTTGCGTGCATGAGACTTGATTTACTGCAAGTTAGGCATTTTATTTTATTAATCATGTTTTTTTAAAGGCATACTTAGGTTTGATTACCGTTCCGTATATGTCTGTAATTTTTTAATTGATAAACTTGCTTTCAAGAAGGTAATTTTACAACTTATTCATAATTATTTTGTATTTGAAGAGTAAGTAACTTAGGACCAAGTATGCGTCACTTTGTAATTATTTTTTAAATTTATGACTGTATTTTAGACTTCTCAGGAATATGGTTGGATTTGTTCTTAATATATAACATGCAGTACTAGCATCTATTAATGTGTTACCATCATTTTGTAGGTCGTGTGTCACATACAAAACTAGCTGCATAGCGTAAAGTCATACTAAGATGTTCAATGAAAGTCACTGTTTTGTCTGTTAGAAAATATTGTATAAAAATTATTAAAGTAATGTGTATACAATTTACATGACATTGCAATGTCAATTGTGACACTCGTGTTGTACATGTGTGCAATGGTAAGACAGGATGCGTGCTTTAAGGTATTGCATAATAATAGACGTTTAAGTTATTCTTTATGAGAGTCGTATGCGGTGAAAATGCATATATCAATGATATTGCTTTTACTTTGCTTTTATTGAATTTTCTTGTTGCACATCTGTCTTCACTTTTAGAGAAAGGGATGTATGTGATGCGTATTATGACAAAGCCAGTCTTCAATAAAATTGATTGCAGACTAACTGTCTTGTTAAAAAACAGGTAAGACAGTATTATAGATAAAAAATATATATTTGACGTTTTTGAAATTTAAACCAAGTATGTTTAATTCTTTTGATATTCATGTTTTACATGTAATATTTAATTGGTGACTTGAATTCCTGTACTAGATCAAACACGTCATCGTTTCTTCATTAGTAATACAAAGTTGTTCGCATATAGCTTGCTTCTTTATGAAATTAATAATTTCATATGGTAAGCATTTCAGTATATACTGGCAAGATGTAGAAATATATTAATGGTACTCGTGTGTGCAAAAATGTACGTTTGAAGCCCTTCCAGTTACAGTTTCTTTTTACGAATAATATAGTACGTGTATTTTGTTAGAAAAATGCAATGGCATTTTAAAATAATTCGCCATTGTTGGGAATTGAACCTGCGACCCCTCGCTTATAAACAAAATTAACAACGCAAAATATTTATTCCCATGGCGCAGTTATCTGAATTATGAATAAATACACTAAACTGCAACATACCCAATTTCAGAAAGTCTGCATTGATGATAATGGGTTCACTTATTTTCAAGACAGAGATCATTTGCGTTTACTAAGAAAGTGTAGGAAATAGACATCAACATTTCAAGTTGTATCTGAATCAGTAAAGATTCTACTGTGGCAGGGATTTTAACTTGCTACCTCCCGATTACAAGCAAAGGTAATAACTGTTGAAATTAATGAGGCAAAAACAATCTGGAAACAAAGTGATCCCTCGGAAGCATTAATCACAACAAAATTATATAAGAATTGCAGACTCGGTTTAATTGAGTCTGTACATGAGGGATTGAATAAGTGCAACATCGCTCACGCCCCCTAGCACCGGCTGAGCGGTACTCAATTCTGAACACTTAATAGAGCTGACATCAATGATTTCGAAAGACCAGCAAAAAAAAACAACAATCAATTAAATGGCGCAGATGTCAATAGTTGACTTAAGAATATTGAGGTAGACCTTGATGAGCCCTATCCACAGGACCAAGTCGTTTACAACTTATATGCCACAGATCAATCTCAGAATTCTTTGGTCATTTGAAATTTAGACGTGACATATATTTCGTATGCTCGAGTTGTGTATATACCATTCTTCAAAATGTAGTTGTGACGCTGACAAGAAATGTCAAGTAATCAAATAATCTAAGTCAAATAGTTTTAAACTAAGAAAAGAAAATGTGTCTTTTATTTTGAGTTATTATTTGAGTTTGTCATTCTGGTAAGATATTTTCATTCATTAAATTTAGAACAAAAAAGAGAAACGGAAACATTGTGTCACCTTTCATTGGGGATTGCATATGAACCAAACTCTTGCGGTTGTTAGCTGGCATAACATATTTTCTTTCATATATAATATATTTATTTGTAGCTTAAAAGGTTTTCATAGTTGTACTATTTTTGTGAAATTGTTTCATTTTTTACGCGAGGATTGGAACATTTGACTGTGTGAATTGGATACGATCTTTGTTTAGTTTAGACTTTTACACAATGTAATTAAATGAATTCTACTTTAGAGTGTTTTTCTTTAAATTAATAAATACAATCACGACTGCTCGTTCAAATTCAGTGTATTTTTGTTTATTGTTTGCCTGACAGTTTAAAAGTTTATCTCTGAAATAAATAAAAGGTTCTTCTTTATGCTGCGTGATTTGACAAAAACTTTGATAAAGGGGAACGAAATCAAAACCTAGTTTAGACTTCAATGTTTTTCCGCAAAAATGCTTGAATGGCTTAAAAATATTAACCTCGTAGTAGGGTAATTACATTCCTCCAAAACGATTTTAGAGAAAAAGTTTTTTTTATAATATATTCATAAATAATCAATCAGCAAAACGTTCTGTTGAACACATTTGTAACTTACGGTCTTGATATTGAACAAAGTAGCACCAAGAACGTGCATTTCTTTGTTTCTTTTAAACGTGTATAGATTAAAAAACATAAGTTAAGCAATAGCAAAGTTTGTCATTTTAAGGAATAGAAGGTATAGGCCATAACTAACGATATACTAGAGAGATAATGACGGGATTGTGAGATCAAAACATATATGTATCCTTTAAATACCTTGCTGTTTAGTGGAAGTAAAATGATGTTAAAGACTTACACAACTAAGTGTAGTGACCGCAAAACTGTCATACAGACATATCTGTCACGTATAAGTTCGAAACAACACATGCTTGATTATCTGTTTTATAATGTACAAATAAATGATTTTTAATTACATAAATAAAAAGCAAAGTTAGGATATAAACACAATCATTAAAAGCATTTAAGTGGAAAGGAATATCAAGTTTACATTGAATATTTAATATCAAATAACCATTACTAAGACATTTTTGTCAAGACTCTTAAATTGTTACTTAAAACCGGTATATCTGTGTAACTCAAAAAAGTACTTTGATAAGAATAGCAGACAGTATGGATATAATTCGCGTTATTAATTTTAAGTGTCTTCTTTTGGTCAATAAAACCATTTACTATTATGACTGAAATAAACTTAAATAATGCAAAAATAAGCAAAAGATGGGCCCATTTATAATTTAAATAATTAAAAAAAAACATGTTGAAAGAATCTTGAACATAAATACACCTTCAAAAACATAACGTGGAACAAATAACCATGTGGGCACTTTTGAACAATGAAGTCATGTCTAAGCAATCACTAACTGAGTGTTAAACTCACAGCTACCACAATTTAAGCTCACCTAATTCAAATCAAAATAAATTCACCCGATGCTTGTCTGTTTTAACCATCATTCATATTGACACCAATTTTATATACCAACATACTATAACGCGAATTTTTTTTTCATTGTTGTTGGCTTCAATCCCAGCCATTCCCAGTGTTGGAAGGTCGAGAGAGAAGCATTCGATATAGGCTTCATACAAATTTATCTTATTTTTATTGTATTTATACATTTCCTTAAAAATCTTTACGACATACACGGAGGTGTTAAACAAGTTGTTTTGATTTCTAGCGCCGGTGTAAGGCAAGTGTTAGTGATGTAAACGCTTTTTCTTCACCATTTGCAATACAAACATTTCTTTTTTGCTAGTCGTCATCTTTTTTTTTTTCTTTTTTTTTCTTTTTTTTTTTTCATTTTATTTTTTCCAATTTATTAAACAGCAGAACTTTAAGCAGTCGTCTTACTTACTTGTCCTTAAAGAATGTTAAAAAAAGTTTTGTTCTATCCTAATGTCAAAACTTTCGTTACAATTAAATAAAGATATTTTGTGAATGCTTGTTCTTATTACATAATATATATTTAAAGAAGACGGTTGATACATTTGCAGATATATTAATTAATAAATGAACTTGTTTCAGAAAATAGTCTTTCATATTCAAAAATGTTCAGAAGGTGACAGTTTAACGTATTTAATTAAAGGCATCTAAAAGTCGTTTTGTAGCACAACTTACTTAAGACACACTTAATTATATCTTGTCATCAAACTATCGTCTTAAAGTAAAGATTGCACTTCCCTTAAAAGAAATTGTCAAGCCAACTAGACAAAGTTTAAACATATATCAAACAAAAATTGTATGAACGAAAAAATTGATATGTTATACCCCCTCTTTTTAAATGAATGTGAATTAAACATATGTTGAGTACACAGAGAAGAATGGTACGTATTAAACCTTACACACTAGATAAGAATACAAAGTGTCATTGAAAAACCTTGCAGTTTCTTTTCTTTTATCTTCTTTTTTGTTCATGAAATGACCAAATTATCCGAAGTTATATTAATAATTGCAGCTTCATCATCATAGCTTGTGCATTCTCATATTTGAATAAGACATATACGGTAAGAATTCCCCAAATAACAATGGATTTCTGCATTATAATGATTTTAGTACATAGAATATTAGCAACATTTAAGATTTAATCCTATGTTTTAAATTGTATGTTAATTAAAATATTAAACGATGTATTTATTGTGAAGTGTAATATCATAATTTAATTCAAACTATCACAAAAGATGTGCCTCGGTACAAAGAAGGTAGTGCATCAGTCTCTTAATCAATTATACGACCATTGACTTGTAAAGTCTTATGATTTTTCAACAGTTATTAAGATTACTCTTTATATTCGCATTATCAATTAATCAAACTACTTTCAGGTAAAATATATCAAAAGGTTTTGATAATTAAAGCTAGAGATTTATTTATAAAATAATCTTCATAAATGATATATTAATCAAAGGTATGAATATGTGAGTGACGTTGAACTTAATACGAAGTATCTAAAAATGACTTTTTGAAAACATTTTCACTTTAAATAACTTAAAAATAGATTTTTGCCTAAACATATTCATTCATTGACGTAAATAAAATCAAAAGAAGTGATCTTAATATGGAAATATGTTGTATAAAGCGTGTACGAGACAACATGCTTCTTAATACAAAACATTTTTGTAATGTCGTTTTTTTGGTGGCAATAAGAAAATCTGTTAACGTTAGACAAGGAAAGGACAGAGTGTGTTATCATTTTTAAGAGGATAAATAATTTTGTATATAACCATTACATTTATAATCAGAAATGTGTCGTGTCTTTTTTAAGATATAACATGACATTAATGCGATTATGCCTTGTTATAACTATGAAGTTTTGATTAACAGATAACAGTCACATTAAAACATTTTTAAGTAAACATAAAGAAATGTGTATATAAAGTAGAACCAAATATCGTTACGAAAGAAAATCCATTTCATGGTAAAAAAAAATTCTTGCCAAGTTATACATAAATACGTAATTATCAGTAAGTCATATCTATCATATCTACAAATTAAATGACCAATTCCTCATTTTAACACTAACTCCAAGTTCAACATATCTATTTTTACCAAATTGTAGGAATAGCATTATCATTATCTTGTATACTTAAGATAGTATTACAAAATAAATTTTGCCCTGCAAATAAAATTCGCAATATTTGATGGTTAAATATTTTGATAAAATTCTATCTATTCCCTCTTTGTTAGTTTAATAAGCTCTTGCTCATGCCTCGTCCATTGGACATATATATTTATTTATATAGTTTCTTTGCTATTGTATTACATTTCGTGCATTTAAAATGGACATTAGATACGTCTATGCCGACTGTTTGATCGATCGGAAATATAATATTTGACGTTTTAGTCTAGACGTACTTTTTATAGGTACTTGACCTATCAGATCAAATAATTTATAATAGCATACTGTATATTAAAATGGTTTTAGAATCCAATTTAGAACATTTGATTTGTTTTTTATTAGTGTTCAAAGTATAAATTATTTATGAACTATTGGATCATATCAGCAAAATATGTATTTGAATTGAAGATGATGTTGTTTAAAATATTGTAAGGGCAAAGACCTTTGCTTGGAAGTCGTTCCGTAATACCATTATATTATCTTAAGCAATTAAAAAAGAACAACACTTATTAATAAAGGTAATACTATTCAAGGATTACATTGTGATTATGACAGAAAAGAAGTCCAAATTGTCAATTTTTACAAAAGTTTTAGAAAGATAGAAAATCATCTGTAAGGATAATATCATTAATTTTATATATCTTGTAATTTATATGCCTATCAATTATTGCATTTATTTCACAAGTAAGGATATTATAAGGATAGTATCATTTATATATCTTGTAAACTATATGCCTATCAATTATTGCACTTATTTCACAAGTAAGGATATTAAACAGTTAGACTGAATTATTTTCAATATGATCAATATGAATCAATAAATTATAAAAGCAGATGTTTTAGATATGAAACTAATAAATAAACGTTAAGGTTCTCAATGCTTACACAGAAAATTTAGGCAAAATAAATTCGGAATTTTTTTACAGTAATATCGGTGAACAAATTATACTTATCACTCGGAAAATGCAAACACATACTATGAAAAGAAACAAAGAAATTTATAAAAAAAACAAAAGTTTACAATCATGTTTCCTGGTTTTGTATTTTTCTGTAAAGTATTTGATACCGTAACGTACACAATTATATTATTATTAAGTCTAAAATACAAAATTGTTGCACATAACAAGTCCTAAAACCATATATGTTGAAATGATATTGATGTTGCTCGCTTAAAGTAATGCTGTAAAATGTATACTGTTTATTACTAAAACTGTGTTAATTTTACACTTCCACGTTTTCATTTAACAATGTTATAATTATCAATATGTTATTTTCTTTAATTATTTTCTATCAGACAATGCTGTGTGCTATTTACCACTCCGTCATCAATATCTAATTTCATTGGCCAATGTATCCCACCTGCAAACTGTGCTAAGAGCATCAAACTTATAACCCAGACATAGATGACCTGATCCCCATGAGAGTAGGAATATTTGCGCAGCAACTCATCTAAGACACTTAATATTAATGCCTTATTGTTAACTGGCTCAAATTGTTGATTGAAATCACACACTTTCTGAGAAATTGGCTATTTATAGTAAGGTTCCCAGACAACAATACGGTTAACACAAAAAAACACAAAACAACAAAAACAACCAAATGAAAAAAAACAATGAAAAAAAACAAAATAATTGACTATCTACCTAGGATCAAGGTATAAATAATATTTAATAAATAAGAAACATTGCATTATGCCATTGAAATGAAAAATAAACCTTTTCTATTTATTTTTCTATTGATGAAAAATGTACTCATCAGTCACAAGTTTTATAAATATATTGTAGTCTTACTTACCTGCAATTTGAATATCTATGGTAAAATTATCATCCCTTGTTACGACTTTTTGTATAATTACAGATTATACGTCTCACTAGGTGTTTATCTACCACAGAGCAACCCGATACAAGACAGTGGAAATCTGAACTAACGGCCAATGACCGTAAGATATGTTGACACTTAGTCACTATGTTTCAATTACCACAAAAATAACAATACGTCAGTTTCTAATTAATGAGAATCTTCTTTAAAATCATATCTTTAAAATTAACTGTTGCTGTAAGGCATGTTATCACTTAAAAAATAGTATAAAATAATACATTTTAAAAAGAAAATGTCTTTAACCTAACTTATTTGCACCCATTCAAGTTAACTTGTATCATATTTCCCTTTATACTTCCCTGTGGAAAGTTTTCGAGATAGGAGGTGTCAAATCTACTATTGCAAATACGTTTATAGTTTTTTAAGCACATTTTGATACCTTCTGTGTGTACAATTGCATAGCGACGGACACATGTGCTTTACTGTAATTACTTGGGTTTCTGCAGTACATTCATTACCATTAGTGCAATTACTGAGCAATTAATATGAAGAAGAAACATAAGTGATATGTCCTATAATATTTAAAGAATTTATCGACTTTTAAAACAGTATTTTAATTTAATCTTTTTTTCCTATTTGAAATTATCAGTTAGACAATGTTATTTTAATCGCATGTCGAATGCAAGGCTCACTTCTATTCTTAAAGCTCAAGTAACAATTAGAAGTCCAATTATAGATTTGTATTGTATGTAATAAAATATTACATAGAAAGAATAAAAGTACAATGGTTTATATGTTACCCATGTTTATTTGTTGCTTTTTCTAAACAATATATTGCATGCACTGTACATGTATTAATGACAATTAGGGAAACGTGTTCACAATGTATTTGTCACAAGATTTAGATGTGACAGTCATTATGTGCATGCTTCTCATTCAGGTATTGCATAACACATGACATTCGTGTTCATTATAATGAGAGTGGTATGTGTTAAAAAGATCAATGTTAAAGTCTGTCATTTTTACCTTGCTTTGAATAAAATTGTTACTACACACAGTGATAAAAGGGACCAGCATCCTTATTTTAAGGGATAAACATTTATATGTGATACTCGTTATACATTTAATATAAAACTTAAAGAGGATTTGTCTTACTTTAGATGTTATAGATAGGATAATGCTTATGTCATATATGGTATGGTACTAATCATAAATGAAGAGACAATATATAATTACCAGACAATAATTGAATTTGCCGTTTTTGAAAAAAAAAACAAAAAAAATAATCTTTTGATATCTATTTTTGAAGTACTTTTTCTGGCCTTGATGATTTGTTCTTTTAAAATAAGTTTCTTTGTTTTATAAGTATACACCGTTGTTTGTAAATGAATTGCTTTCTCATAAAAAAGATAATTTTATCTGCCGATATATGGCCAGTAGTATAGTTTACCCGGCAAGATGTAAGGATATACGAATGGTTGTCGCTTGTGTATCAATGTACGTTTGAAGCCATTTTACTTATAGTCTCTTCTTACGAAAAAATACACATGTAGTTAGAAGCGGTTACAAGATGATAGGTCGTGGCAATGAGACAATAATTTAAGGCTACAAGGTAATCAATTGTGGCCACAAGATAAAAACATACTTCTTCAAATGTCATCTGTAAGCCACCGTAGTTCTAGATAACGTAAACGTTTATAATTTTAACAAATAAAGGTTAACAAATAGGAAAGAATGACCTTTTGTCATTTTAAATTATCGAAGCAGGACGGCAAAACATAGCGATCTACCAAAGAGGTATTGGCCTTATTGTAAAATCAAAATAGATATGTAACCTTTAAGTACTTAGCTGTTTGAGAAACCGCCTTGTCGTATTAACATTTACGGCAAATAAGAAAAGTGTCTTGCTCAAATTTAATTTTTCCGAATCGTCATAAGAGCATATATAGGTAAGGTCGATGGCCGTTTAAAGGACAACCTTTTCCATAAAACTGGGTGCCCATATCATAAAGGGTATTGATAAAATTGTAACCTATTAGTTGGAAACAAGATGTGCTTGATTTCTTCCAGTTTTAAAATGTATAAATAAACCCAATTTAGTGACATAAATCAAACGTGCAGTTAGGATAAAAACATATTAAACACTAAAAGCACTTACGAGGAATTAATATTAAACATAATTAGAATAGTAAAAAGATATACAGAAGATACTTTTGTTGTCAAGAAACTTAGAATAAGTCTTAATACCTATATAGTGTGGTAACTCAAAACGTAATGAAAATAATTTAAGAAACTTGAAATTAAAATAGAAGGTAGCATGGAAATTATTCATGACAATAATCTTTCTTCTTTCGTTGAAAAAAAAACTGTTTACTATGCCTCATATTAATCAGATTTAACTTGTTGCATTACTATTTTTCTCACGTCAATATAATTATCTTTAATATACATAAGTCAATGACCCTTTTCATTAAATAACACCATTATATTCCGTGTTGCATGACTTACTTAAGAAGAAAATGGTGAGAAAAAAATAAACACGCATAATGACCGATAACTACTGTAATCAATAAACACCTTATTTGTAAACATTTACATAAACAAGATGAACTAGATGTAAAATAGATGACATTGCATGATTTAAATGGTATATAATTTTGAAACCGATTTCTGAACAAAGAAATCTTATCTAATCCTATAATTAGTTTATTATGATACGAAATTACTATTTCAGAACAGCTGTATGATTTAAACCGTTTATTAAATATTTTAAATCAATAATATCACAAAATATTGAAAACAAATTAAGTTTTATATGATAAATAGATGAGTGTCGTACATTATTTCAGCAGTCATTCCTTAGCGTAAACAAAATAACATGTTACACAACAAAATATATTTAAGCTGTATTAGGTAGGTTTACACCAGTATACTAGTAATTCGTGCACTCACTAAAAAGTAAGAAGTATACAAACATTTGTTTTGTTAATACAATATTTTCATTTTCTAAAATTCAAAATTGATTCAAACTGTAGGCAACAGGATATAGATTTAAACACTTGAAAGTGGGTCAAATTCTGTATGGAAAATAAACTTTTACGATGAAAGAGCACTAAGTCTGATACTCTTGTCAAAACGGTTGTAAGCCAACAACACAGTAACGTTTTCCCTTGTGGGAACAAGTTAATGATATTTGCAAGCAATAATGTAATTCTATTAATTGTAAATAATGTGAAATCACAAAATTACTTGATACTTTTAGTACTTCTTTTATAACATCGTACAATTAAAATTACGCACCTTGTTATGGACAGACAATCTGAGACTTGTCTCAAGGATTGTTTACCGACAGTCAAGGACAATGACACTGTCTTAATTGAACGCGTCTGATATACCAATCCTAATTGTTTTGTAATATAAGATTTTTGTTCTGTTCTAAACGTTTTACCTTTTAGATAATTATCAGACAAGAATGGTATCTTACCGACGCAAATAGTCTTTGACCCAACACATAATAGAAATTGTTTGTAACATGTTTAGAGCAATATGAATGTGACTTCTATTTTTATAATGACATAACTGACACCAAACAACAACATTTTAGGATGTGTCAAAATAGTTTAAAAATAATCTAATTCCACCAGACATTAAATACATTATCATGACACGATGTCATACAAATGCAAGTCCTTTTGTCTCCTTTATAGCTCAGCAGACGACTAGTTCAGATTCTAGGATGCCTTTATGTGGGCCATAACAACAGTACTGTTTAAACTGCAGACGTCAGCTTATTCCATGTTCGTCAGTAAATGTAAAGAACTAAAGCCCCCTCTTTCTCTGCCATCTGTTTTTTATGAACGTCCCGAAAACGAAATATACATATGCGGGCAAAATTATTTTTTGAGGACTAAGTTCTTTGAAATATATGCTGCTTACACACCTACTACAAAGGACAAAGATAAATTAAAACAACAAAGGTGTTAATTGGTTCATCAGTCCTTTACATACCTACCGATTTACAGTTAAATCATTTCTTAATCACACATCGAAGACATATTTTTGTTTATAATTTTATTGACAGTCACAAACATTAAATCTCCTTATAATGAATAAATCAAATTAATATTGCCTTTTGTAATTTATGTTTTCATCTTTATCAAAGTGCTTTGATTACTACTTTCCTCTCAAAAGCAACACAATAATTTCAATTTATTACGTGTAAAACACTATGAAATAATAGCTATGAGTTAATATTCATGCATATTTGCTTGATACAAAGAAAATAGAAAATTAACACATGGAATAGAAAATCATCGTATTGATCACACATCTTGTACCTTTAACATTTAAATTTAAAATTTAAAGATTCTGAAATAAATATTCGAGATAAAATAAAACACATAAAGTAACATATAGTCATAGAAACTGAAAATGAGAAATACATGCCTTTAAGTCAAAGTAATGTCATTATATTCTACTTAATTTAAGCTCATTGAACATTACTTAATATATTTAAATAATAACAGAATTGTAAACAGTGATTATATGCATTAAAGATTGCGGTAGTAATGCAGTTACTATGGTCACATTATAATCATAGTTATTGCAAATAAAATTGCAGGTAAGGAAAAAAACATATAACTTGGATATTCATATATTAAACGAACCAAAAAATATGAAAAATGCTGCAGACTCAGTCTGATTAAGCTCTTTAGATAATAAAAGAATAAGTATGTTTTTTTTAACAAAATAAATATCCAAATATTTAATTTTTATACTGGAAATTATATATACGGAAAAAAGGAGATCATTAGCTATTTGATATGAGATAGTAAATGTGAATTATAAATACACAGTCTAAGTTTGTGTTAGCACTCGCAGTAAGAAAGAATAAGGAAGAAGAAAATATCATTCTACATTACGAACTTGTTTAAGACTACATCCAGCTGTGGTTTGACGTGACCCTGCTGCGTTTACCGTGATTTTATAATTAAACTTACGTGTTGTTTGTGAATGAAAAATATCGGTCGAAAGGTGTTAAAGTCATGACGAAAATCACACGACAAAATATTATGCAACATACTAACAGTAGCGTTAAAAGATAGACACAGCATGATTAGTAATAATAATTATCACAGACACGATCTTTTACAGAAACGAATCATTTAACGTCTGTATCATTGTTTAATGAATTAAATGCTATGTCTTTATACATCCAGTATAGCATTTCTGACATTTTCTAAAATCTAAATTGTACGCTATATATGCCGAGTTTTCTTGAACGACTAATTCAAAAATCATTCATAACACGCTTGCTTCATTTATGATTATCTTAGGTCACAATAACCGTGACGTATAAACGACTGCCGCTATAGCAAGCAATTTCATAGAGAACTCAACCGTAAAATGTAGTCGAAAGTCTAAATGAGCTTCATAAAAGAAGATAAAAGCGCGCGTAATTTTTGAGAATGATCGTTATGAAGTACAAAATCTATAATAATATTATAGCATTGAACATAAACCTTATTTGTTCTGAAAATAGAATATATATTAAACAGCTATATTTATTTCTTTAACATTGTGTTTGTCATATTGAGCAAAATGAAACGTTTAAAGCTGTAAAAAATTGTCCTTTACAGTACTTAGATCTAAACGCATGGTGATTTGTGCTAATGATTAAAACAATGTTTTCAAATAATCATCTCCATTTTACAGATGATTACTTTATCATAATCTGATGTAAGCTGAGAAATAGAATTGATAATAAAGACTAAATAAAATAAATAGCCTTGTCATGCCCATAAATAATAACAAAAATAAGAACGATGCATATCACGTCGCATTCGTTACACTTATTATGAAGTTGTTTGTTTGTTAAAAAAAATCTGACAACAATGTTTACTTGTTTAACAAGTGAATAAAGTAACATGACTCGTAAAAAGCTTAAATTAAATTCATCAATAACAATTTTGAAAAAAATGTGGTATATATTGCTTTGTTAATTCTAAAATAGCTAATATATTTAACAAATATAACGCTTTAAAAGTATTATATATCTTTGTTAAAGAAATAGATGGCTTTCATATTTTACTCTATATCTTACCCAATCATTACAATTGCAATAGTCGTCCGTCATTCACCATGTAATCATTCATCAATGTAAGTGTAATTAATTTACGTAGATGTCTAATAGGCAACCTTCCTGAATTACTCTTTATGAACTAAGAGGACAATGTCCTAACAGCAAGTTTATGACAAACACGCCATATAAATTATTCCGTGAATATAATAATTGTTAAAAAGGCGCAAATGTAGTTTTCGTATTTTTACATTTCAATAACAGCAGGGTATATCTAAAAGCTTACTTTATCTTCAATTTATTTATAGATTTGGTTATTTGTTACATACATACATGTACATCGCTTTTATTCATTTGATATATTGTACAACATTATGTAGTTAAAATTATGTAATATTACTTATTAAAACGTTTTCCCTTCATATAATACAATTGATGGTACTTTAAATTAATAATTTGTTCAATAAGAATACTAGTTTGCATGTTTTAAACAGTTTTTTTTTATTTTTTTTTTTTTTGGCATTGTACATTTGTGTTAATGTATTTAATACATGTATATACATGCACGTATAAACAGATAGTATTCAATTATGTTGCAAAGCGTCAAAACGCATTCAACCAAGACTATTTCAGCAAAGCTTTATTCAAAATGCAAACACCTTAATTCAAAATTTGCAATTCAGCCACAACAGATCATTATGAAATGTTTTCAGACGCTAATTCAAGCCGTGTAAGAGATTGACAGCAATTAATAATAAGATATTTTAGGAGAAATCTGGAAATCTTTTGCAATTCATAATTCACCATTCCTGAATCTGCTGATATTATTTCAGAAGAAAAGTAAATGTGTAAGACATATTCGTGTGATACTGGCATTAGTGTGTTTATAAGTCGTGGTTGTGGAGTTACTTTACATTGCTCACGAGATTATGCAAAAATTAAACATAGAGCAATTTCGTTCCAATACAAAAAATAGTCCCCCTGTGGCTGAATGATTGTCTTTTAGGATTGAGGCATCATAATTGCAGCCGTCGTGTATCCCTGCGATATTATAAGTGGCGACTGAATGGGTTCGAATTACTAGATATTATGCATCTCTCTTCAACACACAAGGCGAGATGGTTTTGACCCATTGTGCAGCTTGTAACACTCAATGTTTGCCAAAACCATGTTTTCTATTCCTGTGCGATATGACGTATAATGTGTTTTTAGGACGTAAATTAACCAAAAAAAAACAAACTAAACACACAAAAAATAATGATGGTAAGATATCTAAAAAAGAGCAACTATCTTGAAAGAAATGTTAAAATCTATAAATTCTAGATATAAGATTTAATTAAATTTTTGGGAATGATTAATTGTGAAAATAAAGTTGAGTTTAATAGTCAACATAATTTGATTAGTTTATCAATTATTTATGAACTCGAATTGTTAGCATTAAAGTTCTTCAGAGTAACAAACTTTTAATAAGATACTGGTAAGTATGTTAGCACGGTGATAACTATATATGTTTAAAGAAAATGCAAGATCAATTTAGTTAAAACAATCAATTTGAGTACAATATTTGAAAAAAAAAACCATAAAACAAACACCCTGTTTTTAACTAATGTATGTTTAAATGCCTTCAAATTATATCTTATACAGGCATTTTTTTTGGATAAATAATTGGTCCTTCCTCTGTATAGACTATTCAGGTGCACGTTTGCGTGTCGTTGTTTTTGAATAGAATGGGGACTTCGTCACGTTATACCTTATTTCACTTGTCGGTCTTTATTCTCATACTTTTATGATAATTAAAGATATGAACATATAAAGCATAATGACTTATGTGCACTCACACTATTTCGAACTAAAAAATATGAGAGTTACTCACTGCTGATGAAAGTGCAGGTCTACTAACACACAAACAAGTTTTTTTGAGATCTTTTAGGATAATTATAATTCTTCTTTTTAACCTTGTTAACTGAAACACTTTTAATCAACTGTTTATTTTGACAGCAACGCAACATCTGAAAAGATATTCTAGTTTTGCACATTAAATCGTTGTATTTTTAAGTCATAATAAAGATACATAAAAATTTGAAAATCTCTGACATTTTGTCTAACATTCGCCTACAAATCGTGAAAATTCATAATCTAGATAGCTGCAACAAGGTACTTGAAAAGCCGTCTTAAATTTCGAAAATTTTTTCAGACTTTAAATCGGTCTTTAAACAACAAAGTGCCATTGAAAACCCTTACAGTTTCTTTTTCTTTTATCTTTTGTGCAAGAAAGGATCAACTTATCTGATCTTTAATAGTAAATGCAGCTTTCCATCACAGTTTGTACATTCTCATATTTAAATAAGTCATATACAGTTAAAATTCCCCTGATTGCAATAAAATTCATGTGTAGTCGCATATCATCATGGTATTAGTATAAATACTTCATAATCTAAGTAAACGTAGTGCTTTATACAAACTATTCAAATTTATTTAAGTATTATGATGTATCGAGAATGACGTTTAATAACATGATATAGTTCCCGAGTTATAGCTGAGGCCAAAATGTGTGTCTCGGTAGCGCAGTGACGTTGAACTTGAAGACAGTTTGTGAAAATGACTTTTTTGAAACCATTTTCACTTTAGAGAGTTGAAACTGGATTTCTGACGCAATATATTAATACATTTAAGTTAATAAAAATCATAAAAAATCTGTTCTTTATACTCTTATATTCATTCACAATACTGAAATATGTTGAATAAATCGTATACGAGGCAGAAATCTTCTCTTATAGAAAATATTTTTGTAATGTCGTTTTTGTAGCAATTAAGGAAAGCTTTTACTGTAAGATAGGACGAGTCATAGCCATTATTTTTATAATCTGATATGCTTCATGTCTTTTTTAGATAATACATGACATTAATATGATTATGCCTTAAAATGATAATGCAATACTGTTAAGTTCAACATATCTATTGTTTCCAAATTGTAATGAAAGCATTTTGATTAAATATTAAAAGAAAAGAATAAATACTTATTGATAAATTTTAATTTTTAAAATGTAATAAATGAATTTTATTTATCATTAATAAGTTATAAATGATACTCACAGGCGAACATTTGTTGTTGTCATTATTAAGTAATAATCGGTAAAAAATCAATCAATCAATAAATAACTCTTTATTTTGATAATAATAAATTTATCTGATATATTTTGTTTGTTTGTTTGTTTCACTTTACGCCTTTTCCCAACAGTATTTCAGTCATATAGGCGGATAGAAACACCAGTACTAGACTACCTTCCTCCATGCTAAACTATCAAAGCATCTCCCGAGAATCGAACCAACGCCAGAAAGGTAACTGGATTAGTAGTCATCGACTCAAACCCCTCGACCTAGGAGGCGCATATTTGATTGAGTGGTTCTTAAAGTAGATAATCAACAAAACACATTTAGAAAGATTCGGAGCAACGTTTACATTTCGGAAAGTGAAAACAAACCATAATTCCCCGCCACCTTGGTGACAACAAGGACGTGAAGCCATTCATTTGTTGCTTGTTTGTTTCATTTTACGCCTTTTTCCAACATTATTTCAGTCATATAGGCGTGTAGTTTCTTATCATCATTTCTGGAGAGTTACACCAGTACTAGACTACCTTCCTCCGAGCTAAACTACCAATGCCTCTCCCGGGGATCGAACCCGCACCTGAGAGGTAACTGGATTAGAAGACATCGACTCTAACCCCCCGACCACGGAGGCGGTTAGTCATTATTCAATAAATATAAGATGATCTGATTAGTTGTTACCACTCTTTCATTTCGCATATTAACATATTGAAAGTTGTTAAAAATATTGTTAAAAAACCCAGACAAGCAAAAGTTTTAACATGTGTGCATGAATAAAAATATATATTATGTTAAAAAATAATGGTTTTCTTCTTACAAGGCAATTCCAATCCGTGATGGTTAAAGAACAGGTTTGAACTTTTCATTAAAAAGTGCTTACCACAATTATGTATGTATGTATTCATTATTATTATTATTATTATTAATACGGAATATTATGTTGTAGTAGCTTTCAGAGGCCTTGTATTTTGCTACGAGATACAAAATACAAGGCCTCGGAAAGCTACTAAAAATAATTTTCCTTTTATTATATACCTTTAAATTTTTAAAGAAGAAATCATTTTTTTTAACTTTTATCATTTATTTCACAATCAGAAACATACATATGGAGAAATAACATTTATGAACAGTGGATAAATATATTAGGTTTTCAAAAGAGGCCACGCCTCAAACACAGTTTTCCATATCGTGTCACAGTACGCCGTTACAATATCAACAAACGTTTAAAAAATAAACAGTTTAAAAGCTACAAATGCAACTGTTGATTTGGATTGTTCCGCTTAGTGTTCATGAATTATTCACTGTCCATGCCAGAATCAATTATCTGAAAAATCCTTCTTCAGCGTTTGAGACTTGGTGAAATGTCATTATTTTTCGCGGTTAATTTTTCGGCATTTTCTAGTTGGGTGGTTCCAATATTCCTACTTGAGTAATGTTGAATCACCCTTAGGATATGTTGCCTGCTTTTTAAATTTGTCTTTTGACGTCTTATCTGTGATACGCAGGCTTCATAACCTCTGATCCCCTTTCAAAATTCCATTTTATTTAGTTCCGCCCATTGTTTTCTCGTTTAGGGCAAACGCTTTTTATTACTTGGGGACCATACGCCGCTTTTCATGGAATGGCACGACTGTGTCACATTGAAGGTTCCATGATAACCGCCGTATGAACACATCTGCGGATGTTTCTAAATTCAAAATTTTACTATTTCACGTTTAAATGTTGAATTCTGCTTAAGCCGGTGCTAGGGGGCGTGGACGGTAACTTGCACTTTCCAGTACCGTCCATGAACAGGCTCAATCAAACCGAGCCTGCAACATTTTCAATTTTGCCGTGTTGGGCTTTCTTTAATGATTCTGTATTTATCAATTTTTTTGGTAATAATTGTTATTGGACAATTTATTAGTCTTGCATTCTGAAGTATTTGACCAGTATGGATTGAAACTAATTGTACGGATATTTGATGAAACAGTTGCGTTAAATGATGATTGTACAGGTCATAGAGTTTGACGAGGCTGACCAGTGGAATTGGTAAGTGATTGTTTACTTTGAGTTTGACACATCTGAATTGCATTTTAAGCTTGGGAGGATTTGGGTTATGGAACAATATATCAAACATGTGTTCCTGCTTTTCACATTATACCCTGGCATAACTGTTAACACTTTGAACATTTCAATGGGCACTTAGCTGTTGTATTGTAGTTTGTTCATTTCCATTTTTTAATAGATTAGTGCAAGTAGTTTTCCTTGCACTGTGATTTGTTTTTTGTTGTTGTTTTTTTTTTGCCTTACAAACCTTACCCAATAGCCATGGTTTTCATTAACGTATTGAGCGTGTGTTCACCATGGGTAATGGGCACCATAAGGAACTGTGACAACCTAGGACAGTTATATGTCTTCAAGGTCACCTGTATGCAAAATTTAAATAAAATTTACCGTGTGGTTTATGAGTTATGTATATATTTCTAAACTAAGACTTTGCCATTTGAAGGGCTTATTTTTAGAAATGAGGAAACTGTAAATAATCTGTAATATCATCATTATAAAAACTGTTTTTCTATTGCTCATTGTAAAGAAACAAATAATGACATTCAGGTAAAACATTACACAAGCAAAATGTTTGTTTCTAAACAAAATGCTCTTAATATACATAAAAATGTTGCCCTACCCCACCCATTTTTAACACTAATTTTACCATTTCCCTATCTAAAAGGCCTTATTCAAAATATCCCTAAAATTTATCGAAATGAGAGATTGTTTTCAAAGTTTGCTTAAATTTTTTCAAAGGTATATTTATTGATCATGCGAAATATAAAATACTTTTACCGTGTAGTTTTTATTTTATCGAACTTTGAAAATATCTGGTATCATATTTGCTATAAATTTTGGCAATGTTTAGCAAAAAAAAACCTAAAACAATTATAAAATTGAAATCAAACTTTTTTTCTTCATAATGGATCAGAGAAATACATAAATAATGTTAAAAAGAAAAAAAGAAAGAAAAAAAGTTTGCCCCCCCCCCCCTGGGGTTTGAACCCACGCCCCTCAATTTCAATGTAGTTTACAAGCGATTCTAGCCTATTTGAATACTCTTCAAAGTGGAGGTAATGCATTACCCATGCTCTACCTTAATTATCGGGGGCCCTGCAGCATTTAGACGATTACCCTTTCCCTTGCCTTTGAGCTCCTTTAGTTTTGAAGCTAAAACTTGTCGCGATGTTGCAAAAGCCTTGTCAGTTATGATATTGTGAGGATATTTATTTTCCCTGAGGTACCTGAATGTAATAATGAATGAAAAAATATGTGTGAATTTATTTAGTTGATTTGACGTTTTGGACAATTAAAAAGTCAAATAAATTGCTTTTTTTTAGATTTATGCTACATATAGATCTATATAAATGCTAAAAAAGGTAAAATGTCTAGAATGGACACAAAATATATTGAATTTGATTTTTTGAATATAAGAAAACATTATAATCATTATCTTGAATACTTTCTATAGCATTGCGAAATAAATTTTGCCCTGCAAATAGAATCAACAATATTTAATGGCAACATATTTTGATAAAATTCCATTTAAATTATTCCCTCTTTGTAAGTTTGATAATCTCTTACTCATGCCTCTTCTATTGGACATATATATTTATTTAAATAGTTTCTTTGCTATAGACATTGTATTATATTCCATGAATTTAAATTGGACATATGATACTTGTATGCCGGCTGTTTCAATCGATCGGAAATAGAATATTAGACATTTTAGTGTAGACGTATCTTTTATAGATAATTGACCTTTCCGATAAATGAAATGATAATGCAATATTGTATACTAAAATTGCAGAATCCAATTTAAAACATTTGATTAGTTTAAAAATAGGAATAAATAGTGTTTAAAGTATCAATTATTTATGATCTATTAGATTATATCAGCGAAATAGTTGTTTGAATTGAAGATGATGTTGTTTAAGATATCGTAAGGACAAACAGCTGTGCTTGGAAATCGTTCCATTATAATATCTTATGAAAATAAAAAAGAACGAAAAAAATAATGAAGGATTACATTGTGATTATGACAGAAAAATAGGTCCAAATTGTTTGTCTTAATGTAAAAGTTTTAGAGTAATCGTTTATTGATATATATTTTGAACTAGTATACAAATAGTGAAAAACAGAATCCCTAAAGAAAGCCCAACACGGCAAAATTGTAAAATGTTGCAGGCTCGGTTTGATTGAGCCTGTTCATGGACGGTAATGGAAATTGCAAGTTACCGTCCACGCCCCCTAGCACCGGTTTAAGCAGAATTCAACATTTATACGTGAAATAGTAAAATTTTGAATTTAGAAACATCCGCAGATGTGTTCATACGGCGGTTATCATGGAACCTTCAATGTGACACAGAAGTGCCATTCCATGAAAAGCGTATCAAGCCTATCAAATGTTGTATTTATTTCACAAGTATTAAACAGTTTGACTAAATAATTTTCAATATGTCCAATATAAATGAATAAAATGTAGATGTATATGTTTTAGATATGAAACGAATAACTAAACGTTTAATGTGTAAACGCTTACACATAAGATTCAGGCAAAATAAATGCAGAATTTTTTGACAGTATGATCGGTAAATAAAGTACAATTATTACTCGGAAAATGCAAATATATACAAATATATATGGAAAGAAACAAAACTGTACGAAATTTATTATAAACAAAATTTGACAACGTGTCCATATATTTTTGATATTTCAGTAAATTATTGGATATCTATAAATTATATATTAATTAAGTCTAAATATATATTTGTTGCAAATAACATGTCCTTAAACCATATCTGTTGAAATAATATTTATGTTACTAGCTTAAAGTTATGCTATTAAAGGTATACTGTCTATTACTAAAATACTGTATTCCTAGAAATGTTTGCGGATACAATATTTCGCGTTTTTTATAAAGTCGGCATTTTCGCGAAGACAAACTTTCGCGGATTTGTAGTAACCACTATTTCCGCGAATATTAAGTCGTTACGGCCTAAAAAGGCTACGTTTTTTATGCATGTCTACTTTTAATTATTTCAAAAACCGTGTTTAATTTTTACGTTCTTGTTAGACAAGGTGCAAGACAAACACATTTTTATGTCGGTGACCTTTGATTTGTTTTTTGTCAACATGAGATTATAGAAAATAACTGAACCAACTCTAGAACATTTCATGAGTAGCCTTTGAACGATTGCATCAGATTTGCAATCCAGGTTGCAGTAGTTAGATATGGCGAAGTGCATATTCCTCGTGCAAAATTGATCAAGACTTGTGTTAAATTGTCTCTCACCGCTGATTCGAAAATCATGCGGTATTTGTAGTCGGGTTAGTGCGGTCAGTAATTTGTTACGTCACAACAACAGTCAAAACGGTAAGGTAGCTAGACTGACCGCCGATCTATTATCAAAGCATATTAAAAATGTCGTGTTATCAATTTAAACAAAGAAACACATGATAACATAACGCTGAAAAACACCATATATTTTGTGATTGGTTTCTCATCATACTTTTTTTTTCACTAATACAAAAAGACAAAATTACTTTTCTTGGTTATTTTTCCTTCAGCTTTCATTTTATACTTTACCAACGTCTCTTATATACTTACATTTTAAGAAAAAAAGTTAAAGAAAAAATTAATTTGTCGCAATAAATATTTCTGCCTATTTCTACAGGGTCGTTACCATTTTTATTCTATTCTATGAAATGCTAATTCAGCTTCTAATACCCTAAGAATCATTTCCAATTAGTTAAATAATAAGTCAAGTTCTTTTATATAAGCAAGTAATAATATAAACAAAAAAAAGATTAAAAATGTCAATTTAAATTTGGATTGTTTTGTATTTAACAATGTTATAATTATCAATATGTATTTTTTACTATATTTTATCAGACAATGCGATGTGTTTTATACCACTCCGCCATCGATATCTAATTTCATTGGCCAATGTATTATTAGCTTGCACCTTTAAACTGTGCTAGATAAGTGGAAAATCAAACTTATAATCCTAACGTAGATGACTTGATCCCCATGAGAGGAGGAATTTCTGCGCAGCAACTAATCTATGACACTTTATCTTAATGCCTTATTGTCAACTGGCTGATATTGCTGATTTAGGAAACATGTAGAAATCACACACTTTCTGAAAAATTGGCTATTTATGGTAAGGTTCCGGGGAAAGTCGTCAACATATTGCCAACAATACGGTGAACACAACAAATATACAAAAACAACAAGCATACGAGACAGAAAACAGCAACAAATGAAACAAAATAATTTGACTATTGGCCAAGGATCGAAGTATAAATGATAATTTGCAAATAAGGAATATTGAATCATGAAATTGAAATAGATAGATACCCTTCCTATTTATGAAAAATGTGCATATAAGTCACAAGTTTTATAATTATACTGTAGGCATACTTCCCTGCAATTTAAATAGCCATGGTAACATTATTATAATCCCTTGTTACGATTGTATGTATTACAAATTATAAGCTCAATTGTTTTGTCTAGGTTTCTGCAATCTAACACAGAGCAACATATTAGAAGACCGTGCAAATCTGAACTACCGGTGAATGACTGTAAGATATATTTACACTAAGTAACTCTGTTCAAACTAATATAAAAAACAATTTCGTCCATTTCTTATTGAGAATGTACTTAAAAATATCTCTTACAAAATAAGTGTTACTGTAAGGTAGAAGACACTTTTACGGAGCCCCTAAGGTGACATTTTCCACACTTTTTTCCCCGGAATATAATTCGTTTTTACGAAATAATAATTCGTAATAACGAAATAATAATTCGTTTTTACGAAATATTAATTCGTAAATACGTAATATTAATTCGTAAA
The DNA here is from genome assembly GCF_026571515.1 of Ruditapes philippinarum. Taxonomy (NCBI): domain Eukaryota; kingdom Metazoa; phylum Mollusca; class Bivalvia; order Venerida; family Veneridae; genus Ruditapes; species Ruditapes philippinarum. The sequence goes on from NW_026858214.1 coordinate 66,004, forward strand.
TACGAAATATTAATTCGTTTTTACGAAATATTAATTCGTTTTTACGAAATATTAATTCGTTTTTACGACATATTAATTCGTTTTTACGAAATATTAATTCGTAATTACGAAATAGTATTTCGTAATTACGAAATATTAATTCGTTATTACGAAATATTAATTCGTTTTTACGAAATATTATTTCGTAATTACGAAATATTATTTCGTAATTACGAAATATTAATTCGTAAAAACGAAATGTTATTTCGTAATTACGAAATAATAATTCGTAAATACGAAATAATATTTCGTAAAAACGAATTAAATTTTTTCTAGCGTTTCAAAGAGTTTTGGTAATATTTATAAATAAGGCCTCAAAACTAAGTTCCTGACTTAATATAAGGCATGTACATGCAATATAAATAGTGATTTTTGTTCTCCCCAAGTTTTTTAACTTTACACTATTGTACATAAATTAAAATATATGAGCCACAGCCGTGATAGACACGCGCTAGGAAAATTTACTTAAAATGGGGGTCCTGTGCTTCAAATCCAAACACGGACATTTCTAATACTAAATTGTGAGGAAATATTCATTTTAAATTGATTAGATTAGTGAAATCTGGACCAACCCCCTCCTCGTCCCATTAGTTTTACTTATGTATATGATAAAAGAACGGAATAATATAGCATGTTTCTGTTTTAAAGATACATGTCGTAAAAGATTGCCTCAAACATTAAAACATTGCTGATAGGAACATGTATTTGACAATGGGGAAAAAAGACCATTTTGGATAGAGAATGACTTCTCACTCAAAAACCCTGTTCACTTAAATATAATAACTTGAGAACCATTCGGCTTATAATCTCAAAGTTGATCAAGGCATGTAAATGACCCATTTGTGAGATTAATAGGTTCATTATCAAGCTCAAAATGACCTTAAATAAGATTTCGTAAAAACGAATTAATATTTCGTAATTACGAAATAACATTTCGTTTTTACGAATTAATATTTCGTAATAACGAAATAATATTTCGTAATTACGAAATAACATTTCGTAAAAACGAATTAATATTTCGTAAATACGAATTAATATTTCGTAAAAACGAATTGATATTTCGTAATTACGAAATAACATTTCGTTTTTACGAATTAATATTTCGTAATTACGAAATAATATTTCGTAAAAACGAAATGTTATTTCGTAAAAACGAATTGATATTTCGTAATTACGAATTAATATTTCGTAAAAACGAATTAAATGCCGGGGTAAAAGTGTCGAGAATGTCACCTTAGGGGCTCCGTACACTTAAAAATCCAGGCCCAAATTACACACTTGTTTCGTGTAAACAATCTCTTTAACCTTAATTATTTGAACTAATTCAAGTTAAATTGTGAAATAATGCCCTTTATATTTCCAGGATATAGTTTTATTGGAAAGTCTTCGAGATAAGGGGTGTTTAATTTACTATTGTACAATATGTTTTTATATTTAAGCACAATCATCTGAACATCTTTTGTTTTTACATTGGCATTGGCACCTGTGTTATATTATTACTTGGCTTTCTGCAGTATATTTGTTACTATGAGTTTAATTACTGCGAGTATCTGGAAACAAAATGATTTCTCGGAAGCATTAATCATAACAAACGTACATGAAAATTGCAAAGTCGGTTAATTTAGGTTGATGACACGGTTTTGCGCGGTAAGTTTATATATTAATAAAAACATAAAAACTATGCCTTACATTGTTTAAAGAATAAGGTCTTTAGGGAAGAATTGTTTTACAATTTATTTATTTATTTCATTTTGTTTTATTTTTGAATGTATTGTTAATTGATTTTTTTAATGTACTGTTAAGCCTTTTTAGAACTATGCTTGGATTTTTTCTAAAGTAATACACATTTGTTTGTAAATGGCTTGCTCCCTCATAAAAATGATAATTTTTCATCACAATATATGGCCAGTAATAAAGTTTACTCATATGTAATTGGTAGACGTTTATGCATAAATCCACGTTTGAAGCATTCCACTTACAGTTACAGATAGGAAAGTATGACCTTTTAACACTTACATATATAGAAACAGGACGGCAAATCATAGCTATTTTCTAGAGAGGTATTGACCTGGTTGTAAGAACAAAATATCTAGGTAACCTTTAGGTACTTAGCTACAAATACTATTATTCCCATGAACAATAATATCTTAAGATAAAAGTAAAATGAAATATTTTTAACTTGAAAATCGGTCGATGGAAGTTCTTAGAAAAATAACTGTCATGTGCTTGTTTGCCTTATATACATGTATGTACATGCTGTTCATAATAAAATAACAAAAAGTATAACGTCAAGTTTAACAAAATTCTGCAAAAAAAAATCTATAAAAAAGAACAAACAAACAAATTACTAAAACCTGGGATAAACGTATGTCCCAGCTAAAACAAAAATGAAAATAAACTTCAGCAGTTGATACAAACTTCAAAACATATACATTACGCTCACACCTGTAATTAGATAAATCAAGAATATCATTTAATGTATATTTTGGTGAAATAAACGTTTGACTTGTATTTGACCGCCAAGTCGTATTAAAAATAGTGTCTTGCTCAAATTCAAATCTTCTGAATCGTCTTAAATACATACATAGGTAAAGTCGATAGCCGTATATTGAATTATCTAGAAAGACAATCTTTTCCATTAAAGTTAGTGATCATATCATATAGTGCATTGACATAACTCACCCAAAAGTTAGATTGCTTGATTTTCAGTTTTTACAGGTGAAAATGAATACAATTTAATAATACAAATCACAGGCACAGTTAGGATGAAAACATAAACACTAAAAGAACTTAAGAGGAATGAATATCAAAATTAACTTAGACATTTAATATTAATTGGACAAACGGAAGATACTTTTTTACTTTATTAAGTAACTTAAAATATGTCTAAATACCTTAATAGTGTGGGATAACTTAAAACGAAATTAAAATGATTTGAGAACTTGAAGTAAAAATAGAAGGAAGTATGAAAAATTATTCACGACATAATCTTTCTTCTTCCGTTGAATAAAACTGGTCACTATGCCTTACATTAAGTAGACTTAATTTGTCGCATAACTATGTTTCTCATGTCAATATAATTATCTTTAATATACATAAGTAAATGATCTACTTCATTTTATAACACCACTATGTTCCGTGTTGCATGACTAACTTAAGTAGAAAATATTTTTCTTGCATCAGTAGTATATACGTATTACGAAATTGCCTTAAAATGAGAAATAAAATCAACCCGGGTAATGACCGGTAATTACTATATTCAATGGACACATTGTTTGTAAAAATGTACATAAACAAGATGAAATAGATGTAAAACAGATGACATTGCATGATTTAAATAGTATATAATTTTGAAACCGATTTCTGAACAAAGAAATATTATCTTTAACCTATATTTTGTTTATTATGAAACGACATTCATTACTATTTCCGAACAGTCTGTATGATTAAAACCCTTTATTAACTATTTTAATTCAAAAATATCACTAGAAATTAAAGACAAATTACGTTTTTATGATATGTAAATGATCGCAAATCGTACATTATTTCAGCAGTCAATTGAATGTGTGTGGCTAGAATTGTTGATATTTCAAAGATTCAATTGCAATTGTATCTTTTACCGACAAAGGGTCTTTAATATAATATATGTATAAAGCTATATTTCATCAATTGTTTTACATAATATAGAGGATATTTGTTTGTTTGTGTGTAAGATGAAATTTTATTTCATTGAGTGGGCTTTAAAAAAAGTATTCTCACGAGTGGCGTAGCCACGAGTGAGAATACTGTTTTTAAAGTTCACGAGATGAAATAAAATTAAATCTTACACAACAAACAAACAAATTTTCTTTTTATTTTATGTTAAAAAACAAGTTTAAACGAAATTTCCATGACATTAACGTAAATATTAAAATCTGTTTTCCCCATTGAGAGCCCCATTTAGTCGGAATTTCTCATTAAAAACAAGAAGTCTTGAGCTGTAAAATAAGTCCGACAATCAACGTTAAATGACAGTGATATTATTTATTTTGTTAAAAAAATATGAATGATCGCTTGTTTTAATCATAAAAACAAACAATTCTTGTAGGAGAAAAATTCCAACCATCCATCCATTTTTCTGTTACTTACTGCGTATTTATATTAGACCTGGCTTTGTTAAATGTAAGCGGCAGCCATTTTTTAAAGTTGTGTATTTCACGGGAGGAAACTAATTGTGTTTGATTCAGAGGGATATCATTTGGATTTGTTAGTCATACACCTTTTTAAAAGAAAAAAAAACATATTTGAGGATTGAAACAGACAAAAAATAAGTGTTGACAGATGTGAAAACATTCAGAAAAGGAGCTTGGAAAATGGAAAACTTGGAAGCTTGCTCGGAACGCTGGGTGGTTTAATTGTTTTACGAGGTGATAGCTGTCATTGCTTTTCAATTTTTCATAAAGCGTACGGCAGTAATTGCTCGTAGGATACTTTAATGTGCCCAAATGTCATCAAGAGCAGTTTGGATGTTGAAGGAATGTATATTTGTCAGACTGTAAAAATGAAACAAAAAATTTAGAGATGAAATTTGGTGATTGGAATTTGAATGAATAGAAGTAAGTTTTCTTCTTTTTATTACTTTTGACATTTAAGTTGATTATCAATTTCAGCTTTGCGTTTTCTTTAAACAGCCTGATATTGTCAAAATTGTAAATAAAAATCAAATTGAGGTACCACATGGGAAAAATCTTAAAAAGTAGTTTCGTCATTGAAAAAAGTGAAATTATATTTTGATAATTTTCACTGTGAAATTATCAAATATAATTTTCACGGATAAATCAGTAATCCACTTAAAAGCATAAAATAAAATATGATATCATCATTGTAAATATTGTAAAATAATATTGTTTTCTTAATGTTACTGCCGACTTATAGTTGTAACATAGAATGTGTCTGTTGTTTAACGGGCATCGTGACTTTGCGTAAACGAAATAACATGTTCCGCAACAAAATATTTTTTAGCTATATTAGGTAGGTTTAAACCAGTATTTCGTGCATGCACCATTTACTTAAAACTTAAAAAAGAAGTGTACAGATATATTTTGTTAATACAATATTTTATTTTTCTAAAATTCAAAACTATTTTCAACTGCAAACAGATTAATACAATTGAAGATGGTGCAGGTTCTGTATCGAAAATAAGCTTTTACGATGAAAGCGCACTGATACTCTTGTGAAAACGGTTGCTAGCCAGCAACACAGTAACGCTTTTCCTTGTGGCGTAAAATCAAACTAAACAAACAATCAAACAAAAGTAAGTTAAACACTTTATGTGTGAAACAACTACATTTTATAGGTTGATATTTAAATTAACTTCATATATTTAACATTATTTCGAAGACAATTTAAAATATACTAATGAAACGTGTAGTTAATTTCTAATTAAGAAGAAGAAAGCATATGTTTAAGTTTTTCATAAATAGATACATCAAAACAGAACAAATACTTTATTGAAACCTCAATTACAACTCAATGATATTTGCAAACAATAATGTAATCATATTTATTGTAAATAATGTGAAATCATAACATTACTTCATACGTTTAGTACTTTTTTTATAACATCGTACATTAAAAATTACGCCCTATAAATATATATCTCCAATAGAAGAGGAATGATTTCTTACCGACGCAAATAGTCTTACACCCAAAACATAATAGAAATTCTTTGAAATAAAACAATACTGCTTGTTTAGTCCATCAATTATTCAAACATTATACTGGTACACTTCTTATGTGTTGGCTCCATTAAATCGTAGATACTGTTAATGGCAATGGTTGGAGAATAATAGGTATTCAGCAATGAAGGGGCTGTTTGATTTCGACCAATCGTTAAAGTTGTAATAATTAAGATGTGTACTTAATTTAACCATATTCTGAACAATAAAAAGTCATGAGAAAGTAAATTGCTGATGGGATGGATTCCTACATAAAACTTACAAATAGAACAAAAATAGTATTTTCGACCGCAAACATTGTGAGACTTGTCAAAACAAAAAAATTACTTCAACACACCAATGTTATTACTTTAAATACAAACAAGACTCAATATGTAATAGATGATTCCTTCTTCCTGTCATTAATGTTTTTATTTTGAATATTCTAATTTAAGTATGTTATAAACTTACATGACGTTGTATATGTAATATTCCATGCAATTAAGGTTGCTGTTAAATTTTGATATCATTATCAAATTGTTAGTAACTCATACTTTACAGTTTAAAAGGAAACTCAGGCAAATTAATGACACAAAAATAAGAATATAATTATATTGTGTACTCAAATAACGCTAAAACGACATTTGTAAAAGTCCCAGCATGAATTTCTGTAAATATTCTATTTATTTTGGGTTTGATGCGTAAATATATCTATATATGTTTAACAAACTTTTACTGCCGAAAGGATCACCAAGCAGTTATAAAACTAGTCATGTGACTTGGACAAACCCTGGAAGTTACAATAAAGGGTATTGTAGATATTGGTTGATTAAAACAAACCTAAGGCAGTCGTTTGACATGTTCTTTAACGTTTCCAGAGGTCACTGTGACAACTTATGTTAATTTTTACGCTCAAACCTGACTCACGTGGGTCAGGTTAGGAAAATACCATTTTATTCCTCATAAAGAGAAAACTTTTGTTCCTAAGACTGCCTAGCGTATTCATGTTAAGGACATTTACAGATTAATGAATGAAAAATTCAAAACGAAGAAAAGAAAAATGTGTCTGTGTCCCCCTTTAACCCGCCAAGTTATGCTCTAGGGTTTTTGTTTTGGACCCGAGATTCGTATACTTTTTAGATTGTTATGTATGGTATACAGTTAGAAGCAGTGCCATTCTAAAAATGTTTTTGATTGTGGTTTGTAGAATGCATAGCATTCACAGTCGATGGACACGATTTTAAACAAAACAAATTGCTATAGTCTTTTTTGAGAAATTCACCTTAACACGAATGATTGTGTGTTTATTTAAGAGAACGTGAAAGTATAGAAACGGATAGTGATTTGATAAAGAATTGTATGTGAGTTAATTGTTTTGCTATACGTATTGTTTTGTAAACTCAATTTGCCTGAATTATTTATTGATAAATACAGTAGTGGTGTAGCTTTGTAAGTTCTATAAATAACAATGTATAACAAATGTCTATAAACCTTGACAAATATCTTAAAACTCTATTGTTAGAGCAATATGAATGTGACTTCTATTTTTATAATGAAATAACTGATATTAAATAAGATATTTTAGGACGTGTTAAAACACACCTACTGCAAAGCACACAAATGAATTAAAACAACAAAGCTGTTTATTGGTTCATCAGCCCTTTACTAACTGATCGATTTACAGTTAAATCATTACTAAATCTCACATCGATGACATATTTTCGTTAATAATTGTATTGACAGTCACAAAAATTAAATCTCCTTATAACGAATAAATCAAAACAATAATTACAATACAATAATCACGTCGAATACGTTACACTTATTATGAAATTGTTTGTTTGCTAAAAAATTCTTACAAAAATGTTTACCTGTTTAACAAGTGAATTAAGTAACATGATTCGTAAAAAGTTTTTATTTTTTCAATAAATATTTCAAAAATTAAAATTATTTTGTATATATTGCTTTGTTAATTTTAAAAAAAAGTTGATATATTTTACAAATATAATTATTTAAAAGTATTATATATCTCTGTTTAAGAAATAGATGGCTTTCATACCCAATCATAACAATGGCAACAGTCGTCCGTTCTTTTCTGCAATCTGACAGAGGTCCAAAGATTATTTTATTATTCTTTATTTACACATGTGTCATTGAGCTTGATTTATGAACGATAATTGATAGTTCATTATTTGGGCCAAATGTTTTGTATAAGAGTTCTTAGCAATAAACTTGTACATCTATTTTGCTTTAGTCTTTTATTATTATAACCAGTCGGATATTGCTTACTATTTCTTGAAGTAGAGAAAGCGTTAACCTTTCACAGATCAATTACTTCTTAAAAAAGACAAGAAATTATATCATTTGTTCTGTCCTGTTGATTCAAGAAAAAACAATCATTTATCAATGTAAGTTGTATTAATCGACGTAGATGTCTAATAGACAACCTTCCTGTATTGTTTATTTATAACATACATACATATACATTGCTTTATTTTATTTGATATATTGTTAAACATAATGTAGTTAAAGTTTTCTAATATTACTTATTAAAACGTTTTCCCATCATAAAACACAATAAATGGTACTTTAAAGTAATAATTTGTTAAATGAGAATACTAGTTTGCATGTTTTAAACATTTCTATTTCTAATATTTTTTGTTATTCTACATTTGCGTTAATGTATTTATATACATGCACGTAAATACCAAACGTATGCAATTATGTTATTATGTTACAAAGCGTCAGGACGCTTTAAACCAAGACTTATACAGCAAAGTTTGATTAAGAAAGCAAACACCTTAATTCAAAATTTGCAATTCAGCTACAACAGATCCTTTAAAATTATAAGATATTTTAGGAGAAATCTGGAATTCCTTCGCAATATATTACCATTCCTGAATCTGCTGATATTATTTCAAAAGAAAAGTGTGTGTGTAAGACATACTAGTGTTATACTGGCCTTAGTGTGTTTATAAGACGTGGTTGTTGAGTTTATTTTACATCGCTAAAGAGATAATGCAAAATATCAAACATTTAGCAATCTCGTTCCTATACAGAAATAATCCCCTTGTGGCTGAGGGGTTGTGTTTCAGGATTGAGGCATCAGAATTGCAGCCGTCCGTCGTGTATCCCTGCGTTATCATAAGGGGCTACTGAATTGGTTCGAATAAATAGATATTATGCATCTCTTAAACACACATGTCGAGATGTTTTTGACCCCTGGTGCAGTTTTTATTTTGTAACACTCAAAAGTATGCAATATCCATGTTTTCTGTTCCGGTGCGATATGATGTAGAATGTGTTCATGAGCCGTAAAATCAACCAAAACAAACTAAACACACAAAAAATAATGATGGTAAGATATGTAAAAAAGAGCAACTATCTTGAGAGCAATGTTAAAATCTTAAATTCAAAATAACTTTATGTTCTAATTAAAGATTTGTGAATGATAAACTGTGATAATAAAGTTGAGTTTAATAGTCAACAAAGTGCGATTAGTTTATCAATTACTTATGAACTCGAATTGTTTGCATTGAAATTCTTAAGGTTAACGAACTTTTAATAAGATACGAGTTAGTATGCAAGCACGAAGATTACTATATATGTAAGAAAATGCAAGAGCACTTTGGTTAAATAATCATTTTGAGTACAATATATAGAAAACACTTCAAGCTACATGCTTCCAGATGAGTCAAAATATTTCAATAAAATCAAATTTAAGGAAAGTAAGTAAAAGTAAAGAGTTTCAAGATTCAAGAAATATTTTACATATTATGTGCGATTTGTAACTGATTTCTCAGTATTTACATCTATATTTCTACTGCGTTACTAACGCAGTAAAGGCTATTTAAGCATATTTTAACCACTTTTACGTAATTTACGTTGTTTCTAAGTGCCACTGATGAAGTGTAAATTGTTTCATTTTCGTTACCTCACCATATTACACATTCAAATACATATTTAAAACTTTCATGAATATTAGCATGAATCCGGAGGCGTGCTGCTTTAAAACATACACTATGTTGTTAAACAATGAGTGTTTAAATGCCTTCAAATTATATCTTATACAGGCATTTTGTACTTTTGATAAATAATTGGCCCTTCCTATGAACAGACTATTTAGGTGCAAGTTGGCGTGTCGTTGCTTTTGAATGAAATGGAGACTCCGTCACGTGATACCTTATTCCACTTGTAGGTCTTTATTCTCATACTTTTATGAAAGTATGATTGATAAGATATGCACGTATAAAGCATAATGACTTAGATGCATTCACTCTATTTTTAACTATAAATATATGAGAGTGACTCGTGATGAAAATGCCAGTCTACTAACACAGATATAGTTGTTTTGAGATATTTTGGATAATAATAGATTTTCACACTAGTGCATACACATTTGCTACAAATTCACTATATATATATGTATATCACTGGTATGTTCTGTAATTATCTTTTCCACAACTCGGATGAAGAATTGTCTGATTGTCATTCTACTGTTTGCCTCAATTTGTTATTATAGTACATAAAGTACGTATTTTAGAGGATTAATGGATGAATATATTAATGATTTTCTGAATTCACATTAACATTTATGCATTAAATATATAAACTTATCTTGTTTTAGTCTTTTATTTTCAAACTGATTTAAATAGGAGAAGATTTAACGTAATTAAACGCATCTAAAAGTCATTTTGTTGTACAACTTACTAAATTCACTATATCGTAAGTAAATATATCGCTGGTATGTTCGGTAATTATCTTGTCCACAACCCGGCTGAGGTTTTGTCTTATTGTCATTCTACTGTTTGTTTCTTTAATTTGTTATTATAGTACCTAAAGTCCGTATTTTATGTGTTAATGAATATACTAATGATTTTATTAAATTCACATTTACATTTATGTATTAAATATTTAAATTTATCTTGTTTTAGGCGATAGTCTTCCATTTTCAATCTGATTTAAAAAGGAGAAGGTTTAACGTAAATTTAAGCATCTAAAAGTCATTTTGTTGTACAACTTACTAAAGACACATTTCATTCGTTTTGTTATTAAACTATCGTCTTTTAGTATAGTTTGTAGTTTCCTTAACAGAAATAGTCAAAATAACTAGTTTGAATATATATCATGCACATATTGTATGTATGAAAAAACTGATTATTGCTGTAAACTGTCTTTTAAAGTGTGACTCAAACATATTTTGAGAACACTGAGAAGAAATGATACAGGTTAAACTTTACACAATATAAATAAACTTTTTTTTAAAACTGAAACACTCTAATCAACTGATTATCTTGACAGCATCGCAACATCTTAAAAATATTCTAGTTTTGCACATTAAATCGTTGCAATTTTTAAGTAAAAAAAAAGATACCTGAAAATCTCTTACAGTGTGTCTTACAGTCGCCTTCAATTCGTGAACATTCAAGATCTAGATAGAGGCAACAAGTTACTTGAAAAGCCGGCATAAATTGTGAAGAATTTGGCAGACTTTAAACCGGTCTTTTAAAAAATAAGTGCCGTTGAAAAACCTTTCAGTTTCTTTTTTTTTATTTTTTTTTCAAGAAAGAATCAACTTATCTGATATATAATAGTAAATGCAGCTTCTCCATCACATCATAGTTTATGCATTCTTATATTTAAAGAAGACATTTATGGTAAGAATTCCCCAGATTGCAATAGATTTCTGCATTATAATCATTTAAGTACATAGAATATTATCAAAATTTCAGATTTTATACTGTTCTAAATTGGAAATGTCAAAACATGTATCTTTTACTTAAAGTTCATGTATAATCATTGTATGAGTATAAATATTTCATAACCTAGGTTAGCGTAGTGTTTTATATAACATACGAAGATTTATCTAGTATTAAGATATTCATAATGACTTTCAATAACATTAAATAGTTAAACCTTGTGCCAAATTATGTGCCTCGGTAGCGCAGTAGGTAGCGCGTCAGTCTCATAATCACTTGTACGACCATAGAGTTATCTGAAGGTCGTGAGTTCGATCCTCACCCGGGGCATTTATTTTCTTAAGGTTAATGTTTTTTTCAACCGTTATTAAGATTGTTTTTTTTTCTAATATCAATTAGTCAAACTACTGTCAGACAGAATATATCAAAATGTTTAATAATTAAAGCTAGTGATTTAAAATAATCTAAATATATCAAACAAAAGTAAGAATATGCAAGTGGTGACGTTGAACTTGAAGAAAGTTTCTGAAAATGACTTTTTGAAACCATATTCACGTTGATGAGTTGAAAATGGATTTCTGCCCCAATATATTTATACATTTACGTTAATGAAAATCATAAAACACTGTTCTTTATACACTTAAATTTTTTACAATACTGAAAAAATTGAATAAATCGTATACGAGGCATAAAGCTTCTTTAATACAAGACATTGTATTAATGTCGTTTTTGTAGCAATTAAGAAAAGCTGTAAAATGTAAGATAGGAATGGTCATATTGTGTTATCATTTTTAAGAGTGATTTTGTATATAACCATTATTTTTATAATCCGATATGTATTATGTATTTTAAGATAAAACATGACATTAATGCGAGTATGCCTTATAATGATAATGCAGTTTTGATAAACAGATCAATTTCATTGTAAAACATAAGTAAACATGAAGAAATGTGTATATAAAGTAGATCAAAAGAAAATCCATTTCATGATATAAATATGTTTTGTTTGCCAAGTAATACATAAATACGTTATATCAGTAAGTCATATCTACAAAATTATACGGAAAATGGATCATTCCTCATTTCAGCACTTACTCCAAGTTCAATAATGAAATTCGCAATGTTTAATGTAACATACTTTATAATATATTTTTTTTTTTGCAATTACTTTTTTGCCAGTTTGTTAAGCTATTGCTAATATCGTGTATTGTCCAATTATATTGTTTGACTTCTGTTTGCTATTAACTTTATATTATGTTCATGCAATACAATTTGAAGTTGGATACTTACATCTATGGAGACTGTTTTGATCGATCGAAAGTTGAATAATTACGTATTAGGGTAGACGTACCTTTTATAGCTACTTGACCTTTCAGATCAAAGAAATGATAATGGCATATTGTATACAAAAATGGTTTCAGATACAATTTAGAACATTTGATTAGTTTTAAAGGTGGAATAAATAGTGTCCAAAGTATCAATTATTTATGAACTATTAGATTGTTTCAGCTAAATAGTTGTTTAAATTGAAGATGATGTTGTTTAAGATATTGTAAGGGCAAAGACCTGTGCTTGGAAAAGGTTTCATTATAATATAATTATTATATAAGTAATTGACAAAAGGAACACCACTTATTAAAGAAAATAATATTACTCAACAATTGCATTGTGATTCTGACAGAAAAGAAGTCTAAATAGTCAATTTTTATATACAAGTATTAGAAAGATAGAACATAAGTTAGTCATCTGCTAGGATAGGACATATTTTTTACACTATATGCCGTAAAATTTGTATTTATGTATTATATTTATTTCACAAGTAAGGATATTAAACAGTTTGACTAAATAATTTTCAAAATGATCAATATGAATCAATAAATTGTAGATATAGATGTTTAAGATATGAAACGAACACTTAAACGTTAAAGCTGTAAATGCTAACGAGAATCAGGCAAATAATTTGCAGAAATTTGTGACTGTAAAAGCGGTAAATGAATAATACTTATAATACTCGGAAAATGCAAACAAATGCATATGAAAAGAAACAAAAATGTAAGAAATTTATTAAAAACAATATTTGACAATGTGTATTTCAGTAAATTATTGTATATGTAATTATTGTATAATAACTAAGTAAATAATACAGATTTGTTGCAAATAACATTTTCTAAAACCATATCTGTTGAAATGATATGTATGTTACTTGCTTAATGTCATGCTATAAACGGTATACTGTGTATTACTAAATCCGTGTTTTATTTTTACGTTCTAATTGGACAAGGTGCTGATACAAGTACAGTTTTATGTCGGTGACCTCTGATTGTAGATGACGAGTTTGCTTAATGTCAACACGGGATGAAAGACAATAACTGAACCAAACTCTTGAACTTCTTATTGATATTCTTGGAATATTTGCATCGGATTTGCAATCCAGGTTTCAAGAGTTAGATATGGCGAGCTGAAAATTCCTCGGGTCAAATGCTCAAGGGTAATGGTAAACTATTTTTTTCACCGTTGATTCGTTTACCGTCATAGAAACCAGGAAAGACGGTAGGGTTGATTTGCAACCGAACATCAAACAAAATCTGTTAAAATTGGCGTGCATTTTAACAAAGAAACAAATAATAACATACTGTAAAAATACTTCTCTTATTTATTTATATGGTTGTAACCACGAGGATTAATTGATTTGCAGTTACATGAAAAAGTATCCCTTTGTTTTTGTATGTTTTGTTGGGTAATAGTCAAAATGACACTATGAAAAACGACAACAACAACAAACAAACAAAAACCAACAAGATTTGATCAGCTACCGTCAGGCCCTAAGCTTTTTTACCAATGAACGTCACTGATACATTTACTTTTTTAGGATTGATTTGTCACAGTTATTATTTCTGCCTATTTCTACAAGGTCGATTCCATTACATTATTGCATGGCATCGTCATTAGGCTTCTTTGAGTCTGTGGGTCATTTCCAATAAGTTGAACAATTAGTCATGAACTTTAATATAAGCAAGTAGTCAAAATCAAAAAAAAAAAATAATCAGAAAATAAAAAGGTCAATTCAATTTGGGAATATCTATATTCAATGTTACAATCATCACTATTTTTCAAAATAATGTGTGTGTTATTTACCACTTTGCCATCGATATCTAAATTTATGTCAATGGGAAATAAATATGTAACATTTGTCCACAAATTAGGCTTGATAGGATGATCATCAAGCTAATATTCCAGAGGTCGCTGGCCCTATACCCATGACAGGATGACCTTATAAAGCGATATGTGACAGTAAGTCCGCTGATTGAGAAGACATGTAGTAAAAGTTTCCGGACACTCGCTGAGAAATTGGCTATTAATGGTAAGTTACCTGTGGAAAGCCGGCAACATACGTACAACATTGTTTTAAGCATTTAGGTATATCTGATGCTGGTTTAACCAATAAGAACTTAGTAAATGTTGTTAAACTCAAGTTAGTGACAATGTACCAAATCAACTGGTGTTTGAATATCTCAGGTACTGAAGGGAAACTTAGAACATACTCTTTGTTTAAACAAAGGTTTTGTAGAGAAGTGTAATTTAGACATATTAAGGACAAAGATATAAGAACTTTTTTCACCAAGTTAAGAGTAAGTGCACACAGATTGAATATAGAAACAGGCAGATATAAAAAGATCCCAGTAAATCAAAGGTATTGTAACTGTTGCTCTTCCAATCTTGTAGAAGATGAAATTCATTTTACCATGTGTTGTACAAAATTTGATAGTTATAGAGAACTACTATTTAGACAAATTGAAATGTCAAATAAGAACTTTTGTATGTTGAATAAAAAGCAGAAATTTGTTTGGTTAATGTCCTCGGAAAACCCTAGAGTCTTGAATGTCTTTTCTAAATACCTACTCGAAATTTATAATAAAATAAATCTTATGTTAGGTAGTACTATTAGTAATAAAAATTTGTCAGACCATTGAATGTTTATTATTGTACTTGAATATAGAATGAGTAATTAGGGTTTTTTTGTGTGTTTTTTTTTAATACTGTTTTATTTATTTACTTCTTATTTAAACATAACTATGCCTGTGTTATTTGTTTTTCCAATAATACGAATTAAGCTATAGTTACTTTATTGTCTTCATTTCTACCATACAATACACAATTTGTTGGTTGATATATTTTGTTTCATGCCTTATGTTTTATGCTTGTGATTATATATGTCATATAATATGACCCTTGATTGGTGAAATAAAATTATTCTATTCTATTCTATTCTACGACCAACAATGCGTTAAAAACCACAAACACCCACAGCAACAACCGAACGAAAAAGAAAATAGCAACAACAAAAAGATAATTTGACTACTTGACAAATAATTATATTGTAGTCATACGTCCCTGCAATTTAAATTACCATGGTAACATTATCATCTCTTGTGTCGATTTTTTGTATAACAGATCATGCGTCTCACTCGTTGTGTCTAGGTTACTGTGATCTACCACATGGCAACCTATTCAAGACAGTGCAAATCTTAACTAACGGTGAATGACCGTAAGATATGTTGACACTTAGTCACTCTGTTTCAATTAATATGACAACAAAAATAAGTCAGTTTCTGATTAATAAGAATCTACTTTAAAAAATCTATTTATTATTAAGTGTTGCTTTAATGCATGGTACCAAATAGGAATTAAGTCTAAATATGATACACTTTAAAAGCAAGGATGTCTTTAACATTAAATGTTAGGACCCATTCAAATTCACTTGTATCATACTTCCCTTATACTTCCCTGATACATTTTCCTCAGGAAAGTTTTCGAGACACGGGGTGTCTAATCTACCATTGATAATATGTTTATAGTTTTATAAGGACCTGTGAATACCTTCTGTTCATACATTTGCATTACGACGGACACCTGTGTTATACTATTAATGCTTGTGTTTCTGCACTACATTTATTGACGTAATAATAATAATATGAAGAAGAAAAATAAGTTATATGCCCTATAATGTTTAAAGAACTTATCGACATCCAAACCAGTATTTCACAATTTATTAACTCATGATTGCCTTATATTTTCAGGCTGGCAAAGTTAAGTAAGTAACGTAGGACTTGTTACATTTTAATAATTTAATCTTTTTTTTTGTTTTGCTTGCCATGCAAAGCATAAATACGTTGCATCAGTAGGTCATATCTATTGAATGGAATGGAAAATGGATCATTCCTCATTTCACAACTTCTATAAATAAAGATTGCATGTACCAATCTTTTTTTCTATTTGAATTATCGTTAAGACTGTTCAGGAATATATTTGTTTGTTTTTTTCGAAACAATATATTACATGCATTGTATATGTATTAATGACAATTAGGCAAAGTGTTCACGGTGCGTTCAGTGTTATTTTAATCACATGTCAAATGCAAGTCTCATTTCTTTGCTTCAAGGCCAAGAAACAATTAGAAGTCCAATTATAGATTTGTAATGTATGTAAAAAAATATTACCTAGAAAGAATTATAGTACAATGGTTTATATGTTACCCCTGGCATTTCAGTATTTGTCACAAGATTCAGATGTGTCACTCATGCTTTTCATTCAGGTATATAAATGCGTGTTCATTTTGATGAAAGCAATACGGTTAAAAAGGTCAATGTTAAAGTCTGTCATTTTTACCTTGCTTTAAATAAAATTGTTATTACACACAGTGATAAAAGGGACCAGCATCCACTTGTTAAGTGATGAAC
This sequence comes from Ruditapes philippinarum, assembly GCF_026571515.1. Lineage (NCBI taxonomy): Eukaryota > Metazoa > Mollusca > Bivalvia > Venerida > Veneridae > Ruditapes > Ruditapes philippinarum. The sequence goes on from NW_026858214.1 coordinate 83,176, forward strand.
ATTTATATGTGATACTCGTTATACATTTAATATAAAACTTGAAAGGAACTTGTCATACTTTAGAGGTTAAAGATAGGATCCGATAATCTTTAGCTCATACTTGGTATGGTACTAAGCACAAATGAAGAGACAATATTATAATTACCAGATAATTATTGAATTTGAAGTTTTTGAAAAAAGTAAAAAAAGTTTTAATATTTTGATATTTATTTTTGAAGTTCGTTTTGTGGCCTTGAATTTTTGTTCTTTTAAAATAAGCTTCTTTGGTTTATAAGTATACACCGTTGTTTGTAAATGGGTTGCTTTCTCATAAAAAAGATCATTTTATATGCCGATATATGGCCAGTAGTATAGTTTACCCGGCAAGATGTAAAGATATAGTGACTACGAATAGTTGTCGCTTGTGTATCAATGTACGTTTGTAGCCATATTACTTATAGTCTCTTCTTACGAAAAATACACATGTAGTTAGTTGCGGTTACAAGATGATAGGTCGTGGCAATGAGACAATAATTTAAAGCTACAAGGTAATCAATTGTGGCCACAAGATAAAAACATACTTCAAATATCACCTGTAAGCCACCGTAGTTCTAGATAACGATCTTTGTTTAGTTTATATTTTAACATAATCAATTTAAATGAATCCCTTTAAAGAGTATTTCTTAGTATTAATAAAAAATCGAATGTTTCTTAAGTTTAAGCTGGGTTTTGTTTTATATTTTCTTTCTTTTTTATTGTGTTTTCCATTACAGATATTTCTGTTTCTTTATCAAAATGATAAAAGGTTCTCCTTTATGTTGCGTGACTTGATAAAAATTTTGATTGCGGAGATCAAATAAAAAATAAATCAAGTCTAGACGTCTAAAGATTGTATCGCAATAATGCTTTAGTTTATAACACATTAACCTCATCGTAAGTTTATTAAACTCCTCCAAAACGATTTAAGAGAAATTGTTTTTTATCATACAGTGTATATCCATTAATAGTCACTCAGCAAAACGTGATGTTTAACACGCTTTTGTTCTAATGTTTTTTTATTCTTAACATCTGCAAAATATGACATAATTTTAAGATTTTTTTGGGCATATCTTTGTTTCTTGTAAACGTTTATAGTTTTAACAAATAAAGGTTAACAAATAGCAAAGTATGACATTTTGTCATTTTAAAATATCAAGCAGGACGGCAAAACATAGCGATCTCGTACCAAAGAGGGATTGGTCTCATTGTAAAATCAAAATAGATATGTAACCTTTAAGTACTTAGCTGTTTGAGAAACCGCCTTGTCGTATTACATTAACGGCAAAATAAGAAAAGTGCCTTGCTCAAATTTAATTTTCCGAATCGTCTTAAGAGCATAGATAGGTAAGGTCGACAGACGTTTAAAGGACATCCTTTTCCATAACAGTGGGTGACCATATCATATAGGGCATTGATAAAATTGTCACCTATTAGTTGGAAACAAGATGTGCTTGATTTCCAGTTTTAAAATGTATAAATAAATACAATTTAGTGACATAAATCAAACGCGCAGTTAGGATAAAAACATAAACACTAAAAGCACTTAAGAGGAAGTAATATTAAACATAGATTGAATAGTTAACATTAAATAGACATACAGAAAATACTTTTGTGTCAATGAACTTAAAATATGTCTAAATACCTATATAGTGTGTATATCTCAAAACGTAATGAAAACAATTTAAGACACTTGAAACAAAAATAAGTGTAGCATGGAAATTATTCACGCAAATGATATTTCTTCTTTCGTTAGATTGAAGTGGTTACTATGCCATATATAAAGTAGACTTAACTTGTCGCATAACTATGTTTCTCACGTCCATATAATTATATTAAATATACATAAGTCAATGACCTACCTCCTTAAATAACACCACTATGTTCCGAGTTGCATGACAAACTTAAGATAAAACTATTTTTCTTCGATACACATAATAGTTTATCAGTAGTATATAAGTATTACGAAATTGTCTTAAAGTGAGAGAGAAAAAAATAAATACGGAAAATTACCGATAATTACTGCATTCAATAGACACCTTATTTGTAAACATTTACATATACATGAAATAGGTGTAGAATAGATGGATGACATTGCATGATATAAATAGTATATAATTTTGAAAGCGGTTTCTGAACAGAACAAAGAAATCTTATCTTAACCTATAAGATACGAAATTACTCTTTCCGAGCAGTCTGTATGATTTAAACCCTTTATTAAATATTTTAAATCAATAATATCGATAGAAATGGAACACAAATAACGTTTTTTATGATATATAAATGAGTGTTTGTACGAGTAACGTACATTATTTCGGCAGTCAATTTAACGTGTGTTGTTAGAATTGTTGATATTTCAAACATTCATTTGCAATTGTATCTTTTACCGACAAAGGGTCTTTTAATATAATATATGTATTAAGCTGTATCTAATCAAATATTTTCTTAATAAAATCATGATATAATTATTGTAAAATAATATTGTTTTCTAAATGTTTTTGTTGACTAATAGTTAACATAGAATGTGTCTGTTATTTAAAGAACATCATTCCTTTGCGTAAACAAAATAACATGTTCCGTAACAAAATATATTTTATCTATATTAGGTAGGTTTTAACCAGTATTTCGTGCATGTACCAGTCACTAAAAAGTAAGAAGTATCCAAACCAAACATATTTCGTTAATACAATACTTTCTTTTTCTAAAATTAAAAAATGTTTTCAACTGCAAGCAGCAGGATATAGATTTATACACTTGAACATGATTAAGACTCTGTATAGAAACTAAGCTTTCACGATGAAAGCGCACTGATACTCTTGTCAGTACGGTTGTAGGCCAGCAACACAGTAACGCTTTCCTTTGTGGCGTAAAATCAAACTAAACAAACAATCAAACAAAAGTAAGTTAAACGCTTTATGTGTGAAACAACTACATGTTATAGGTTAATATTTAAATTAACTTTATACAATGTATTTTTAACTTAAATTCGAATCTAAGACAATTTACAAATATACAAATGAAACGTGAAGTTAGTTTTAGTTTCTACTAAAGAAGAGGAAAGCATATGTTTAAGTCTTTCATTAATAGATACATCAAAATAGAACAAATACTTTACTGAGACTTCAATTTCAACTCAATGAAATTTGCAAACAATAACGTAATCATATTAAATGTAAATAATGTGAAATCATGACATAACTTCATACTTTTAGTACATATATGTATAACATCGTACATTTAAAATGACGTACCTTATTATGGACAGACGATCTGAGAATTGTCACTAGGATTGTTTACCGACATTTAAAGGACAATGACACTGTTTTAATTGAACGCGTCTGATACAACAATCCTAATTGTTCAATTTGCAATATAAGATTTTTGTTCTGTTATCGACTTTTTACCTTTCAGATAATTATCAGACAAGAATGATTTCTTACCGACGCAAATAGTCTTAGACCCAAAACATAATAGAAATTATTTGTAACAAAACAATACTGGTTGTTTAGTCAATAAATTATTCAAACAATATGCTGACACACTCCTTTTGTATAGGCTTCATTAAAGCGTGGATACTGTGAAGGGTACGGGTTGAAGAATTATAGGTATTCAGCAATGAAGGGGCCGTTTGATCTCAAATAATCGTTAAAGGTGTAATGATTTAGATTGTGTATTTAATTTAACAATATTCTGAACATGAGAAAGTAAATTGCTGATTGGATAGATTCCTACATAAAACTTACAAAAAGAACAAAAGTAATACTTTTGGACCGGAAACATTGTAACACTTGTCAAGAAATTACTTCTACACATCAATGTTATTACTTTAAATACAAACAACACCCGATATGTTTTAGATGATTCCAATTTATATTTATATTGTTATGTACGGTATACAGTGAGAAGCAGTGCCATTCTAAAAGAAAAATTTTGATCGTGGTTTGTAGAATGTATACCATTCACAGGCGATGTACACATTTTTAAACAAAACAAATTGCTATAAATCCCACATTTACAACGAATGATTGTTCATATAAGAGAACGTGAAGGTATAGAAACGGCTGGTGATTTGATAAAGAATTATATGTGAGTTAAGTTTTTTTTTTCTATAAGTATTGTTTTGTAAACTTAATTTGCTTTTGTTATAGATGGATAAATACGGTAGTGGTGTAGCTATGTAAATTCTATAAATTACAATGTATAACAAATGTCTCTAAACCTTGAAAAATATCTTAAAAATCTTTGTTTACAGCAATATGAATGTGACTTCTATTTTTATAATGACATAACTGACACCAAATGACACATTTTAGGACGTCTCAAAATACTTTAAAAATAATCTAATTCCACCAGACATTATTAATAAATACATTATCATGACACGATGTCATACAAATGCAAGTCTTTTTGTCTCCGTTATAGCTCAGCAGACGACTAGTTCAGATTCTAGGATGCCTTTATGACGGCCATAACAACAGTAATGTTTAAACTGCAGATATCAGCTTATTCCGTGTTCGTCATTAAAGCTAACAAACAAAAAATCCCCCTCTTTCTCTGGCATCCGTTTTTTATGAATGTCCCGAAAACGAATTATACATATGTTAGCAAAAATCGTTTTTGAGGACTAAGTTCTTTGACCTATATGCTGGTAACACACATACTACAAAGGACACAAATAAATTAAAACAGCTGTTAATTGGTTCATCAGTCCTTTACATACTGATCGATTTACAGTAAATCATTACTTAATCACACATCGATGACATATTTTCGTAAATAATTGTATTGACAGACACAAAACTTAAATCTCCTTATAATGAATAAATCAAATTAATATTCCCTTGGTTATTATGTTTTCATCTTTATCAAAGATGATTACTACTTTCCTCTCAAAAGCAACAAAATAGTTTCAATTTACTTTATATAAAACACTATGAAATAATAACTATGAATTGATATTCATGCATTCTTGCTTTATACAAAGAAAATTAACACCTTTAATAAAATTACGCACCTTATTATGAACAGACGATCTGAGAATTGTCACTAGGATTGTTTACCGACATTTAAAGGACAATGACACTGTTTTAATTGAACGCGCCTGATACAACAATCCTAATTGTTTTGTTATATAAAATTTTTGTTCTGTTATCGACTTTTTAACTTTCAGATAATTATCAGACAAGAATGATTTCTTACCAACGCAAATAGTCTAAGACCCAAAACAAAATAGACATTGTTTGTAACAAACAATACTGGTTGTTTAGTCAATCAATTTTATAAACATTATGCTGACACAAATCAAACATTTAGCAATCTTGTTCGTAGACCAAAAATAATCCCCTTGTGGCTGTGGGGTTGTCTTACCGGATTGCTGCCGCCGTGTATCCCTGCGTTATCATAAGGGGCGGCTGAATGGGTTCGAATTTTATAGATATTATGCATCTCTCATACAAACAAGGCGATATGGTTTTGATGTATGGCTTTAATTTTGTAACACTCCAGGTTTGCCAAAACCATATTTTCTGTTCCGGTGCGATATGACGTATAATGTGTTAATGTGCCGTAATATCAACCAAAACAAAAAGTATTGATGGTAAGATATTTAAAAAAAGAGCAACTATCTTGAGAGCAATGTTAAAATCTATAAATTCAAGATAACTTTATGTTCTTATTAATGATTTGGGAATGATAAATTGTGATAATAAAGTTGAGTTTAATAGTCAACATAGTTTGATTAGTTTATCAATTATTTATGAACTCGAATTGTTTGCATTTAAAATCTATATGGTAACGAACTTTTAATAAGATACGAGGTAGTATGCAAGCACGGTGGTAACTATATATATTTAAACATGCAAGATCAATTTTAATTAGTTTAATAATCAATTTGAGCACAATGTTTAAAAAATATCTTAAATAATACACTATTTTGTTAACTAATGTATGTTTAATTGTCTTCAAATTATTTTGAACTTTTGATAGATATATGGTCCTTCCCCTGTATACTCATTTTAGTACATAGAATATTATCAAAAGTTACTTAAAGTGCATGTATAGTCGCATATAATCATTGTCTTAGTATACACATGTAAATACTTCATAACCTAGTGTTTTATACAACAGAAATTATGGTGACATATTTCTACCACCAGATAACCTGATACCTAACTAGTTAATTAATAGGTTAACTAATTACGTAACTAGTTAACCTGATACCTTACTAATTAATTAAGAGGTTAACTAGTTACGTAACTAGTTAACCTGATAACTAACTAGTCAATTATCTAGTTAACTTCTTAATTAACTAGTTAGGTATCAGGTTATCTGGTGGCAGAAATATGCCACCATAAAAAACAGATTTATTTAAGTATTGAGATGTATCTATAAGGACGTTTAATAACATGAAATACTTTAAACTGTTGCCAAAATATGTGCCTCGGTAGCGCAGTCGGTAGCGCGTCAGTCTCATAATCAATTATACTACCATAGAGTTATCTGAAGGTCGTGAGTTCGATCCTCACCCGGGGCATTCATTTTCTTAAGGTTTATGATTTTTCAACCGTTAATAAGATTGTTCTTTATATGTTCATCATCAATTAATCAAACGACTTTAAGACGGAATATATCAACAAGTTTAATGATTAAAGCTATTGATACAAAATATTAATATAAAATGTATTAATCAAAAGTAGGAATATGCTAGTGACGTTGAACTTGAAGGCTGTTTCTGAAAAAAACTTGTTTGAAAAAATTTTCACTTTAAAGAGTTGAAAATGGATTTCTGCTCCAATATATTCATACATTAACGTTAATAAAATCATAGAAAAATGTTTATATTCTCTTATACTCTTTCATAATACAGCTTCTCTAATAGAAGACATTTTTGTAACGCCGTTTTTGTAGCAATTTATAAAAGCTTGTTAATGTAAGATAGGAATGATCATAGACTTGTAGAAATAGCATTTAATTTATCATTTTCTTGCATAATTTATATAGTATTGCAAAAACAATTTTGTCTCGCAAATAAAATTCGCAATATTTGATGGTAAAATATTTTTATAAAATTCCATTTAAATTATTCTCTCCTTGTCAGTTTGTAAAGCTCTTGCTCATGTCTCGTCCATTGGACATATGCATTTATTCGTATAGTTACTTTGCTATAGACATTGTAATATATTTCAGACATTTAAATTGGACATATGATACTTCTATGCCGGCTGTTTTAATCGGTCGGAAATAGAATATGTGACATTTAAGTGTAGACATACCTTTTATAGTTACTTTACCTTTCAGATAAAAGAAATGATAATGCCATATTGTATACTAAAATTGTAGAATCAAATTTAGAACATTACTTCTATGCCGACTGCTTTGATGATCGGTCGGAAATAGAATAATTTACATTCCAGTGAAGACTTCCTTGTATAGGTACTTGACCTTTCAGATCAAAGAAATGATAATGACATATTGTATACTAAAGCTGTTGTAGATTCCAATTTAGAACATTTGATTTGTTTTAAAAGTGGAATAAATAGTGTTTAAAGAATCAATTATTGATGAACTATTAGATAAACTTGTATTCTAGGATCTAATTGACTCATTTCTATTGTCATTTACAATTTTTTACATAATATTTTAAGCCTATTATAGCATTCGGCACGATATGGCCAGTTATGTGTTGACGTGCCGTAAAAATCCAAACAAACAAACAAACAAACAGATTATATCAGCGAAATAGTTGTTTGAAGTGAAGATGATGTTGTTTAAGATATCGTAAGGACAAACAGCTGTGCTTGGGAATCGTTCCATTATAAAATCTAATGAAAATAAAAAAGAACAAAAATAATAATGAAGGATTACATTGTGATTATGACAGAAAAAGAAGTTAAATTGTTTCTTTAATATAAAAGTTTTAGAGTAATAGAAAATCAATTAATCATTTATGGATATATATTTTAAACTAGTATATGCCTATCAAACGTTGTATTTATTTCACAATTATTAAACAGTTTGACTGAATCATTTTCAATATGATCAATATGAATGAATAAATTGTACATGTAGATGTTTTAGATATGAAACGAATATCTTAATGTTAAAGGTGTAAATGCTTACACAGAAGAATCAGGCAAATTAAAAGCAAGATTTCGAGACAGTAATATCGGTTTATATATTATGCTTATTACTCGGAAAATACAAACAAATACATATGGAAAGAAAAAAATGTAAAAATTTATTCAAAACAAAATTTGAGAATGTGTCCATGTTTGTTTTTGTTTTGCTTTTTTCTCATTTAAATTATTGGATACGTATGATTTATATAATAGTAAACTCTAAAATACAGTTGTGTTGCAAATAATATGTCTACAACCATACCTGTTGGAATGATATTTTGTGTTACTAGTTTAATGTCATGCTATAAATAGTATACTCTGTATTTCTAAAACTGCATTTTATTGTAACAGTTACATTTTAACAAGACAAAGTGCTGATACAAGCACATTTTCATGTCGGTGACCTCTAATGTGTTATGAGATTATAGAAAACATCTGAACCAAACACTTGAACATTTTATGTGTAGCCTTTGAATGATTGCATCGGATTTGCAATCCAGGTTGTAGTAGTTAGATATGGCTAGGTGCATATTTCTCGGGAAAATTGATCCAGGCTTTTGTTACATTGTTTATCACCTTTGATTTGAAAATCATGCGGTACTTGTAGTCGGATTCATGCGTTCAATAATTTGTTACGTCAGAACACCAGTCAAGAAATTTAGGTAAACTGACCGCCGATCTATGATCAAAACATATTAAAAATGGCGTGTAATTAATTCAAACAAAGAAAGACATGATTAAATAAAGCTCAAAACATAGATAAATACAGAATCCCTAAAGAAAGCCCAACACGGCAAAATTAAAAATGTTGCAGGCTCGGTTTGATTGAGCCTGTTCATGGACGGTACTGGAAAGTGCAAGTTACCGTCCACGCCCCGTAGCACCGGCTTAAGCAGAATTTAACATTTAAACGTGAAATAGTAAAATTTTGAATTTAGAAACATCCGCAGATGTGTTCATACGGCGGTTATCATGGAACCTTCAATGTGACACTTCCGTGCCATTCCATGAAAAGCGGCGTATGGTCCCCAAGTAATAAAAAGCGTGTGCCCTATATATAACACCATATATTTTATGGTTGGTTTCTCATTATTATTATAATTTTTATTATTATAATTATTATTTTGTCCACTGAAACATCAACAAGAAATGTCAGACGACACATAGGCCCCCTTTTCCAGCCTTTGACACACATGTTGTTTTTTTTTTTTTTTTGTTATAGAAACATGCAATAAATGGGTACATAAAAGTGTTCAGTTATGGAAAAAAGAAAAATAATGAAGACTTTGTGATAGTTTTCAAGATAATGAGCGGAAACCATACTGACATTTAAGGGCCTTATGGCTTTGACCTTAGAACTAGTGACCAAATATAATTTGGTTCATCTAATAGTTATGAAATGCTTTGTAATAAAAAGCCTTCATGATAGTAAGCGGAAACCATACTAACATTCAAGGACCATGTGACCATGACCTTTGACCTAGTGATCACAAATTCAATAGGGGTCACTGATTAGTGTTGACAAATCAGTATGTGAAATATGAAAATTTTGTTATACATAGTTTTCAAGATAAAAAGACGAAACCATTCTGACATTTAAGGTCCCTTCAAATAGGGGCATCTACTAGTCATGACCGAACACTGTGATAAATATTAAACTATGTCATAACCAGCTTTCAAGATAATGACCTGAAATCATACTACTTATCAAGGACCCTGTGACCTTGACCTTTGACCTGATGACCCTAAAATCAATAAGTGTAATCTATAAGTTATGACCAATCTATTATGTGAAATATAAGGATTTTGTTGTAAAAAGATGCCAAGATAATGAGCGGGAAGTATTCTTTCATTTATGGCTTCTATTACCTTGACCCTTGACCTGGTGACCTCAAAATCAATAGGGGCCATCTACTAGTTATGACCAATCAATGTGTAAAAATTAAATCTTTGCGATAAATAGTAACAAGAATATCAACGGAAATGATATACTTTATTTTTAGGAAATAAGCTTTTTACAAAACAAATTAATATTTCTGCCTATTTCTACAAGGTTGTTTCCAATATTTTATTCCGTAAAATGCTCATTCGGCTTCTAATAGCCTTAGAATTATTTCCAATTAGATCAACAATAAGTCAAGGTCTTACCCTCTGATCCCCTTTTAAAATTGAAATATAGGGTGATGGGCTTTCTTAAAGCATTTTTATTTTCTCTATTTTACATAACCAAGGTAGCAATGTCAACAAAAATGTAAATTTTAATTTGGTTATATTTAACAATGTTATAATTATCAATATGATCTTTTACTACTTTTTCCATACTTTGCTGTGTGCTCTTTACAACTCTGCCATCAATATCTAATGCCATAGGCCATGACTCATTAACTTACAGTCATCCACAAACTATGCTAGATAGGAGGAGCATTAAGCTTATCACCCAGACGTAGATGACCCGATATCCACGAGATAAGAAATTTCTGCGCGGCAACTAATATATGACACTATACCTTAATGTCGCATTACCATCTGGCTCATATTGCTTTAAACATTAAGATCTCGGACACTTGCTGAGAAATTGACTATTACAGGTTAGTTTCTGGAGAATTCCAGCGACACATGACCTACAATACGTTAAACACAACAAACAACCAACAGCAACAACCGAAAGGAAAAGAAAACAGCAAAAAAAGAAACAACATAATTTTACTATCGACCTTTGATCAAAGTATAAACAGTATTTAATCTTGCAATTGAAATAAAAGGAAATAAAAGGATACCTTTCCTATTTATTAAAAATGTACATATAAGTTACAAGTTTTTTAATTATCGTAGCCATAATTCCCTGCAATTTAAATATCCATGGTAACATTATTATCTCTTGTTACCATGGTAACATAATTACCTCTTGTTACGATTTTATGTATTAAAAATTATAAGTTTCACTAGTTGTGTCTAGGTTATTGTGATCTACCACAGAGCAATATAAAACAAAACAGTGCAAATCTCAACTAAAGGCGAATGACCGTAAAATATTTTGACACTTAGTCACCTTTTTCAACACCACGTCAGTTTCTTATTAATAAGAATCTACTTGTAAAACATCTCTTTAAAATAAAGTGTTGTTATAAGGCATGGCAACACTTAAAAATTTAGTCTAAAAATGATTCACTAAGTCTTGAAAAAAGGGATGTCTTTAACCTAAATTATTTGGACTCATTCAAGTTAACTTGTATATACTTCCCTCATATATTATCCTGTGGAAAGAAACGGGGTGTCTAAGTTAAGATTGTTAATATGTTTATAGTTTCATAAGCACATGTGAATGTCCTATATGTGTACACTTGCATTCAGAACGACAACTGTGTATACTATTTTGCCGTACATTTATTGATATATGAGTTCCATTACTTGGAGTTATTCATTTAATGTTATAAGTCAGTATTGAGAAAATGTTCATATTTAAGTGAGATTACTGTAATGTATATGCCTTGTAGGTTTACATGATAAAAAACATAGAATATATGCCTTATAATGTTTTAGAACGTATCGTCTTTCGAGAAAATATTTTTACAATTTATCAACTCATTGTAACGTAGACTTCGTCGAATTGTAATGCTTTAATTTTTTTAATGTATTGTTTAGACTTGTCGGGAATATGTTAGATTATGTTTCCTCATAATAAAATGATAATTTTGAATGACAATATATGGACACTAGTTAAGTTTAATCGGCAAGATGTTTGGATGTATGAATGGTAGACGCTTGTAAGTTTTAAGTCATTTGACCTACAGTGTCTTCTAACGAATTAGACACTTGTATTTAGTTGCACACAATACGTTGCGGTCACAAAATTATAGGTCGTGGCAATAAGATTACAATTCAAGGCCACAAGATAATCAATTGTGGCCACATGATAGGAAAATACTGCAAATGTCACCTCTATGCCACCGTAGTTCTAGATTACGATCCTTTCCAGTGTATTTTGAGCATTAATAAAACAATCTCAAGTGCTTAATTAATTCAAAATTTAATGTTTGTTTTTTTTGTTTTTTGTTTTTTTTCCTTGGCAGTTATTTCAGTGTCTTTCTCAAAATGATAAAAAGCTCTCCTTTATGCTGCGTGACTTGATAGCAATTGTGTTTGCGGAGAACAAATAAAAACAAACAAAAAATCTAGTCTAATCTTTTAAAGATTTGATGGCAATAATGCTTTGGCTTTTATAACATAAACCTGATCGTACGTTTATTTAACTCCTCAAACACGATTTTAGATAAATTGTTTTTATAACATATTAATTAACAATCAATCTGCTGTTTAACTAAATGCTAAATTAAATGCCTTTTTGTCTAAACAATTGCTAAACATGGCAGATTTTTAAGATTTGTTTAATAAGTGTGAATTTCATTGTTTCTTATAAACAGTTATAGATTTTACAACAAATTAACATGAATAGATTGCAAACCATAACCTTTTGTCTTTAAAAAGTAGAAGCAGAACGGCAAAACAATCTATTCGAGAGGTATTGACCTGATTTTAAAATTAAAATATACATATTCTTTAACATATTTGATTAACACGTTTTAAATAAGAAAAGTGCTTTACCCAAATACAAAACTTCTTAATCGTCTTTATCACATACATAAGGTCGATAGCCGTTAATTGGATTTCGTAAAAAGACAATCTTTTTCCATAAAAGTTAGTGGCCATAACATATAGTCACCTATACTTGAGAAATAAAAATGTGCATCATTTTTAGTTTGAAACATAAAAATTAATAAAAGTTAATGACATAAATCAAACGAGCATTTAGTATAAAAACATTAACACTAAAAGCACTAAAGAGGAATGAATATTTAATATAGTTTAAATAGTTAACATTAAATAAACATACACAATATACTTTTTTGTCAAAGAACTTAAAATATGTTTAAAAACCTATACAACGTGGTAAAACAAATATAATGAAAATAACTTATAAACATGAAATAAGAAAATAAGGTAGCATGGAAATTATTCACGCCATTAATCTTTCTCATTTTGTTGGACAAAACTGGTTACTATGTCTTACCTTGTCGCATTACTATGTTTCAAACGTCCATCTAATTATCTTGAATAAACAGAGGTCGATGACCAATCTCATTAAATAACACCACTTTGTTCTCTGTTACATGACTTCCTTAAAAACAAAATATTTTTCTTCGATGTATTTCAAAGTATATACGTACTACGAAATTGTCTTATAGTAAGATAAACACGGATAATTAATGACCCATAATCACTGTATTCAATAGACATCTTATTTGTAAACATTTACATAAACAAGGAGATGTAAAAAAGATGACATTGCATGATTTTAATTGTATATGATTTGGAAACCGGTTTCTAAACAAAGAAATCTTGTCTTAAACATATAATTTGTTTATTATGACACAAAATTACTATTTTTGAACAGTCTGTATGATTATTAAACCTTTTACCCCATGAGCATATTGTGAAAAATGACCGTTTTCATTGAAAAGCATCCTGTAACAAGTTCAAACTGTTATGAAACTTTGAAAAATGATTCAATACTGATAAAACATGGCACACATGTTGACCGGACCATAGCCTCTGTAACAGGATGATCAATCGTAAATTTGTTGTTACCATGGCAACGGAGGACTTCTCAAAATTGCCAAAAATCACCATTTTGCATTGGTTTTTTCCATCAAAACTTATTTCAAACTGTTGCAAATTCTCAATGAATTGAGATAACGTATAAGGCTTTTCAGCGTCGGTTACTGTCAAATTTCCAAAATCTTCTTGGCGATGAGGGGGACAAGCGCTCTCTTTCACCCCCCCCCCAAACAGGAGGGGCATAATCCCCTTCTGGTAACCCCCTGATGTCACATTTGGATGGGGGCGGCGCCGAAAAAGTAATCACTCTTTTCACAAAATTTCTCAAACGAAAACAGTGTTGGGGGCCTCAATATGGCATTTTTTCACTGTTTGAGGCCCCAAAATTAGGGGAGAGGGGACAAAAAGGCGTCAAAACACGTCTAAATGACGGAAAAGGTTAACAAAAATGATGAAAAACCTTGTTTTTACTAACTAATTTTTCCATATTAACACGTACCCTAACAATCCTTTTTTGGTGAAAAATTGTTGTTTTTTTACTTTTTTCATTCACTTTTTAACACATGAGCGTTTTGCGAAAAAAAGCAATTTTTCATTGAAAAAACTGAAATAAAAAGTACAAACTGTTATGAAATTATGAAAAATGTTTCAATACTGAAAAAACTTTGCACACATTTTTAACTAGACCATAGCCTCTGTAACAGCATGCACAATCGTAAATTTCCTGTTACCATTGCAACGGGGTGACTTCTTAACATTGCCAAAAACTACTATTTTGCATTGTGTTTTCTATTAAAATTGATTTTAAAGTGCTGCAACTTCTCAATGAATTGAGATAAAGTAAAAGGCTTTTCAGCGTCGGTTACTTGTAACCCTAAGATCCACCTGAGGTCATTTTAGCCTGTCACATGTCCAAAATATTCTTGGCAATAAGAGGGACAACCGCCCCCACAACCCCCTCCCAACAGAAGGGGGCCGATCTCACTTATGCTATTGCCGACTATGGAAATAGTTGCAACGTAGAATGTGTCTTTTATTTAAAGCACTCCATTCCTTATCGTAAGCAAAATAAAATGTTCCGTAACAAAATAATATTTAACTATTATATAATATCAGATTAAACCAATATTCCGGGGGTGCAACATTCACTTAAAAATAATTATAAAACATAGTTCGTTCATACCGACATTTTGATTTTTTCTTTCTTTAAAATTCAAACATTGTTTCTAACTGCTCACAGCAGGGAAATAGATTTATACACTTTCAGCTGGTTCAGTTTCTGGAAATTTATAATGAAACTGTACTGTTTACTCATGTTAATATGGTCAAAGTAACACTTTCTTTTGTGGCGTAAAATCAAACGAAACACACATTCAAACAAACAGTTACGCTTAATGTGTGAAACAAACTACATTTTATTAGGTTTATATCTAAATTAACTTAATACATTTAAATGTTTATCGGCCTTTAGACAATTTAAAAAACGCGTAGTTAGTGTCTAACACGGAAGAATAAGTTTAAATATTTCATTAATATATTTATCAAAACAGAACAAATACGTTAGTTTGATGTGTACAAAGTCAATTTCAACTCAATGATATTTGCAAACAATCAGGTAATCATATGAATTGCTAAAAATTGCAATCATAACATCATTTCATACTGTTATTACTCATTGTTTAACATCGTTCATTACAACGAAACACACAGACAATCTGAGAATTACAGTCTATGATTGTTTATCACCAGTCACAGGACAATGACACTGTTTTAATTGGCCAGGTCTGATACACCAGTCCTTATTTGATGCGCAATATAAGATTTTTGTTCTATTCTCGACCTTTAGATAATTATTAAACAAGAACGATATCTTTTAGACGCAACTATTCTTAGACCCAAAACATAATAGAAATTGTTTGTAACAAAACAATACTGCTTGTTTAGTCCATCAATTATTCAAACATTATACTTGCACACTTCTTATCTGTTGGCCTGATTAAATCATGAATACTATTAAGTGCAATGATTGAAGAATCACGGGTATTCGGCAATAAAGAGGCAGTTTGATCTCGATTAATCATTAAAGGTAAAATAATTGAGATACGTATCAATATTCTGAAAGTAAAAATGAATATTGCTAATGGAAAAGTTTCCCACATGAAAATTACAAAAAAGAACAAAAGTAGAATTTTTGGACCTGAAACATTGTGTCACTTGTAAAAAATTACTACAACACACCAATGTTATTACTTTATAAACAAACAACATTCAAGATGTTATAAAGATGATTCCAATTTCGCGCTATTTATTTCTCAATTTTGAATATTCCAAGTTAAGTATGTTAAAAACTAACACGAAGCTGTTCATGCAATATTCTTTGCAATTAAGTGTGTTGTTAAATCTTGATATCATGATCAAATGGATATAATTGATAACAACTCATATTTTTAGTTAAACCCGCCAAAGTTATCTTAATTGCTCTCATTTGTGTGTTTTTGTGAACTCCAGAGTCGTATCATTTTCATATTGTTATGTATAGTAAACAGTTAGAATCAGTGTCATTTTAAAACATAGTCTTTGATCGTGGCGTGTAGACTGATATCATTCACAGGCGATGTACAAGTTTTTAAACAAAGCAATATTTTTATTTTTTCTTTAAGAAATTCATTTTATCACGAATTACTGTGTGTTCATATAAGAGAACGTGTAGGTATCGAAATTGATAGGGATTTGATAAAGAATTTAATGTAAGTTTAGTGTTTTTTCTCAGTATTGTTTTGTAAACTCAATTTCTCTATATAATAGATTGATAAGTACGTAATGTTGTAGCTATGTAAGTTCTGTAAATTACGATGTATAACAAATGTCTATAAATCTTGACAAATATCTTAAAAATCTATGGTTACAACAATATGAATGTGACTTCTATATTTATAATGACATAACTGTCACCAAATGACACATTTTAGGACGTGTCAAATAACTTTAAAAAGAATCTTATTCCACCAGACATTTAAATACATTATCCATACAAATGTTAGACCTTTTGTCTCTGGTGTTGCTTAGCAGACGACTAGTTCAGATTCTAGGTTGCCTTTATGACGGTCATAACAACATCAATGTTTAAACTGCAGACGTCAGATTATTTCATGTCCGTCATTAAATCTAAAGAACAGTACAAGCCCCATCTTTATCTGGCAATCGTTTTATAATCGTCCCGAAAACGAATAGTACATAAACTTTTGAAAACGAAGTTCTTTGACAAATTTCCTGCTTAGACATCAACTAAATAGGACACAAATAAATAAAAACAGCAAAGCCGTTCGTTGGTTCATCAGTCTTTTACTTACTTATCAATTTACAGTTAAATCAATACTTAATCACACATCGAGGACATATTTTTGTTATTTATTGTATTGACAGTCACAATCTCCTTATAATGAATAAATAAGATTAATATTACCCTTAGTTATTTATGTTTTCATCTTTATCAAAGTGATTTGATTACGATCTTTCATCTCATAATCAACAAGATAGTTTCAACTTATTACATATAAATCAAACAATGAAGTAATATTCATGCGTTTTTGCTTCATACACAGAAAATTAACACATGAAATAGAAATTTATCCTATTGATCAAACATCGTATACTTAGAATATATAAAGTTAAAGATTCTGAAATAAATATGCGAGATATATTATAACATTTAGTCACAGAAAGTGAAAATGAGAAATAAATTCATTAAGTCGAAGTTATGATATTATATTCTACTTAAAATTAACCTCCTTAAACGTAACTTAATAAATTTAAATCATAAAGGAATTTTAAACAGTGATTATATGCATTAAAGAATGCGGTAATATTGCAGTTACTATGATAACATTATATAATCATAGTTACTGCTAAAAAAAATCAGGTAAGGAAAATAGAACCATATAACTGGTATATATTTTTTAAACTATTTTCTTAAAAATGACAACGATAGGAGAAAAACCCTGACAACACAACATGTTAGACGTGTCTTTTTTACATGCTTTTTATCGTCGTGAGACAAACACAGAACATTCTCCTGAAAGGTTTGTTTGTGTCTTAATATGCAATTTAACTCAAAAGATAGTAGAATAGTAATGATGATTCTTGGTAATTTCAACATTACAGAATAACAAGATTACAAATAAATATAATTGTTATAATAAATAACAACATTAAGCAGAGAAAAAAGAGTATGTCTTATTCTATTCCATGAATTCCTAAAATGATAAAGGGTTAATGACCGAGAAGTACTACTTAATCACGACGTAGTACTGCTTCAAAACCAAAACGAACAACTAAATGAAAATTGCTACCGACTCAATTTGTTTCTGGGTGATTAGTTCGTCTTAAGGGATATAAGAAATTTCAAATCCGGAAATGTAAAACTTTTAATCCTGGAAATCATATATACGAAAAATATTATTGATAATTAGCTATTTGATATGAGCTAGATATTTGAAGAAAATGACACCGTCTTAGTTTGTGTTAACACCTGCAAATCGAAAAAAAAAGATAGAAGAAGAAAAATCATTCTTCATTACGAACCAGTTTCCGACTGCATCAAGCGGAGGTGTCACATGACCCTGCTGCGTTTGACGTGACATTTTAATCAAACTTGCGCACAGTTTGTGAATGAAAATTATCGGTTAAAGTAATGACGACAATCAAACGACAAAATATTATGCAGCATACAAATGAAAGCGTTATTTGATAGACACAAAATGATTGGTAAAAATAACTACGACAGACACGAACTCGGCCTTATTAAGAAAAAGATCATTTAACGCTCCGATTTTATTGTTTAATAAATTGAATGCATTGTTGAATGTATTCAACGTTTTATTTTGGTTTATACAACATTTATTTTAGTTCCATTGTGTAGGAAGCTATAAGCTTATAGACACACTTTCGAATCTGTTCCTAAACCCAACCAGTACTGAGCAATGAGTGTAAAGTTTCTTGCATAAGGACACAACGATTGCCCCAGACGGGGTTTGAACCCATCCGACTAGCGATCATGAGATTACTAGTCCGACGCGTTAACCAGTCGGCCATGCCGCCACTTTCACGAATCGAAGTAATATTGTATATCTTGTTTACATTAATTTTGTACTAGCTAATATATCTTACAAATATAATTTTACGAAAGCATTAAATATCTCTTCTTTTGAAATAGATAGCTTTAATACCCGATAATTACAATTGAAAAAAAGCGTCGGCCCCTTCCTTTCTACATGTTCTAGCATCTGACATTATGTTATTATAATTCCCTATTTATACGGAACTTGTTCACGATTTTACTAGATTTTACTAGATTTATATAGGAGAATTGATAGTTCATTATTTGTGTCAATTGGGTTTGTATTAAAGCAACTAATGTTTACTTAAGGACGTGTGCATGCTGTGTTACTTGAATGCTATTTAAATCAGTCTTATATTGACATTTTTGTCTTGAAACAGAGAAAGTCCAATTACTTTTTAACAAATGACAAGAAATTGTATGATGTTTAATGTCTTAAGCACATGTTCTCATGAAGAAAATAATCATTCATCAATGTAAGTGTAATTAATAGACGTAGATGTGAAATAACATAACATAACATAATATTTATTCAGTATTAAATGTTACAACATTTATAGCCACTTCAATATATAATACAAACAAATAAAGGCAAGTGCATGTTTAACAGAGGATTATACAAATGATTTATACAAATTAATCTTAAATTATTTTTTTTAACAGAGTGAGCATAATCAATTTAAAAGTCTTTCCTTAACACTATTTCTCATCATTATTATCGCGTATCTGTTGTGTTATTTCAGGTTATAATTATAATGAAATTCGTTTTGGAATAAAGAAATATTATAACGTATGGAAGGCTTTGTAATGCATAATACTTATAATAGAGTCTAAATTCACAAGTGGGATAAATTGCTAAGTAGGCCAATGGCAAAATTGAAGTAGGTTTTTCTAAAGTTAGTATATTAACAGACAACCTTCTTGAGGACAAAAGTTATAAAGTTTACTGAAAAATTACTTGATACCCTGAAAGCCACAACTATAAAATAACTTTTATAGCATCCGTTTTTATGTTTCTAAAACAAGAATAAATATATTTCTATGATACTATAGTAAACACTTTTGTTGTGATAAAATATAATTGTTGAATAATCATATAAATATCAATAGAAGTATTACATTTGGGTATTCCGTTGTGTACCGTTTATGTATTATTAACGTGTATACGTGCTGTATCAGCTTTGTGGCAATTAATTAAAAGATTCTAGCTATTGTATTGCTTCCTGTGTAAAGAAATTCCTTTTTTCTATTTTCATTTTCTTTTAATTAATCCTTTGTACAATAAGCTTTCCATATGTTGCGTCTCTGTGAAATAGTACTTGGTTAAACGCCCGATATGTTTTAACAAATGCCTTTGAATTCGATAATCATTTTATAATGATAACTTGATTTATTAACGAACAGACGAAATCAATCAATTTCATATTTCATTACCGTCACTAAAATAATAACCAGCCGACAATAGAAAAGAAAATTTAAAAAATGCTTTCTGTTTTATGGACCTCAAATCTGATGCTCACAAACATTTAGAATTCTGAATAAACCATTATGATTTAGAATAATGTTTAGTAACAGATACATAATATATATGATTGATATACTACGTGTCCTGTTTAAAATGTTTGAAATCTGTTTATTTGCTCGTTTTCGATTTTCATCAATATTTACACCAAAGCCCCCTCCATAGTTTCCCTTTTACCCTTCAAAAAGAGGGATGGAAAGAAAGAAAAATACAAACATAAGCGTTGGACGAAAGAACCTGACAGATTGTCGCTTTAGTTAAAGCCATGTGGATATATCGTGTATTGTGTATAATTAAGTTAACACATATAATACTAATCAAAGGTTTTGTTGTTGTTGTTGTTGTTGTTTCATTATGATTTATAATTTAGCATTGTAACAATTAAAGTATCATTAAATCAGGCATGGGAAAAATAATTTTAAAGTGTTTTGCATTCGATAGCAGTTGTGATAGGCATCAGTTTCTTTAGAAGTGAATCTTACTTTTGAATGAAATCATTTACCAAACTTTTACCAATATATAGTGTTACTAATGTATATCATTTCGTCAATGTATTTAACTTAGTACGCATTAACATTTGAAATCTTATTAAATGTGCGAAACCTTTTCAATATTATTATTAATAGAAGTAGTATCATGTTGTTTTTACCAGAATCAAAATGTAAATGGAAACATTTATAAGTCAATTGATTTATTATTTAAAGACTGACGTAGATGTAATATATTAACATTTTGTGGTTTGTCTAGAGGGGCAATATCCTCAATATTATTACGGAAAATTAAGTTAAAAATCATTCTCTGATGGAATGATTGACAAAGAAAAGTAAATGTGTTTGTCAGTTCCGTGTATAAAAGCAAACAATATATTTGATGATGTTTGTAGCATTTGTCACAAAATGTGTGTTTTATCTAAAAAATTTAATACCTATTATGTAGTACTCGTAACAACCATTTTTTAAAAAAAATTTCATTCATGTTTGCACATGTTTATTTATTCATTTATTTCCGGTTATTGTACGGACAATACATTATAATATGTTCTTTAATTTTAATTAGTACTGTCACTTTATAAAACGTTTTGTACTTATTTATACAAATGTTATTACTGTCAAAAATGTTGTACGACGGGAATTATTTTGTACGACAATTTCTTATTGCCAAGAAATAGTGTTTTATTTACTTATAAGTTATTGAAGAATTTACCATTTACAATTTATAATGTTAAAATAATTGGATAATAAAAAAAAAACTCAAAAAGAGATCACGTGAAAAACAATGTAAAACAAAGACTGGGTAAACCAAAGTTAACTACAATCAATAGACGGCTGTTGTTTTTAATGGACTGGGAATGATAAAAAGTGATATCTAAGTTTAATTGAAAGGAAAAGAAGATGTTTTATGAGACTATTAATAATTTATAAACATTTTTATACTCATTGAGACATTTCAGGGCAATGGCCTATGAATGAAACAAAAAAGCAAAGAAGTATACAAATAATGGATTAAATTTGTCCCTATATTGAAAATGTATTTGTTGAGGAATTAGGAAAAAAAGGGTTATACAATTGGCAGGCATTTATTGTTGCATATAGTACACACTTTGTTTAGAAGCATAGATATTAATTTATCAATTAATTCACGGGCGTTCGTTGCCGATTGGTTAAGAACATGACTGTAGGTTCAAGTTCCTTGAGGACTTTTGATCCTTTCAGATGAAGAAGTTTTTCATCTAGCTTAACGAACGTCGGTGTTTCTACTCAGGTGCCCGCTCGTGCCTTAAATTATGCACGGAAAGGCATATTATGTATTTATCAATCAATAAAGCTTGAAATTCGCCGTATATGATGCGATAAGACTTACAAAAAAAGTAATTAAATTTAAAAAAAATACCAATATGTAGTTCAGCTAAGTACGGGGTTGTATCAAGACATACATTGACACATGCATATTTATTTAAACAATGTCTTGTTTAGTCATTTGTTTTTAAATAATCGGTTAAAATTATGTTGCGAACATAATGCCATATTATGACTCTATTCAGATGGATGATTCCAACTATTTATTTTCTATGTTATAAAATACCAATTTACCCTAGAGCACAAAACTCAAAACCTTAAATCGGAAATAGGAGTTTAGCTGTTGATCCCTATTATAATGGAAGGATATTACGTCATCGCGTACCTGCTGAATGCCCCCCCCTCAGAACATTTTTGCAGAAAATTCGTCGACTCGAAGGTAAATATTTCAAATGTGATGGTCATAAACTGAGAAAATTACCTATTCCATGCAATACAGACTGATTTCGCAGTATTTATGAACATATTACTATTACGTTACTAACGCAGTAAGGTTTAATTTTAGCTTATTTTGACCTCTTTTTGCTTTTTATTGGGATTGCAAGAGCTGTTTGCAATAGGTAAATCATTTTCTTGACCTCACAATATTTTACTTTAAAATACATTTTTTTTATGTTTATATGCAAATTAATATGAATCTGGAGGCATTCTGCTTTAGTCATTTCTGGCTTATAATAATAATAACCATTAAATATATACTGCTATTATTGTTTTGTATACAAAAGGCTTTTCAAACAAATACCTAAGGCTTCATTAACGAAATACTTGAAAAAAATAGCAAACGGAAGACCGGTCAAACAAAAAACGAACTAATCGAATGAAAATTACTGCAGACCAAATTTGATTGAGTTTGTTCCTAGAGGTTGGTTTGTTATAAAAGATATTAAACGAAATTTTTATATCCGAAAATGTAAAAAATTTAATCCCGGAAATTATATAAACGAAACATACTATTGATTATTAGCTATTTGATATGAGTTAATAAAGTTAAAGAAATCACTGTCTTAGTTAAACTTTGTGTTAGCACGCGCAAAACGTAAGAAACAGATCGAAGAAGAAAATATCATTCATCATTACGAACAAGTTGACGGCTTTATCAAGCCGTGGTTTGACATGACCCTGCCGTGTTTACAGTGATATTATAATCAAACTTGCGTATTGTTTGTAAATAGAATATATCGGTTAAAAATGTGTTAAAGTAATGACGACAATTCATCACACATCAAAATATCATACAACATTCTAATGGTAGCGTTATTAGATAGATACAAAATGATTTGTTAAAATAAGTATCACGGACGCGAACCTGGCCCTATAAAAGAAAAATAATTACACGCCCCGATTTTATTGTTCAATTAATTGAATGCATTGTTTGAATGTATCCAATGTTTTATTTTGGTTTATACAACATTTATTTTAGTTCGATCGTGTAGGAAGCAATGTTACTTCAATACTAGTTTAATCAGGTTGATATTGACAATTATTTCTTGAAATAGAGACAGTATTAACCTTTCAAATTTTAATTACTTCTTAAAAAAGACAAGACATTGTATCATTTGTTCTCTTTAATCACATGTTATCAAGAAGAAAACAATTATTTATATAGACTAAGTCTTAACTGCCTAAGAGGGCAATGTCCTAAAAGCAAGTTCATTACAAACACGCATATAAATATATTCCGTGATAAAATAATAAAAAGACGCAAAGGTATGGCTCTTACTTTGACATTTTAATACCAACAGGGATAATAAAAGCAAACTTTATTTTCAATTTATTTGTAGATTCGTTTATTTGTAACACACATACGTGTAAATTGCATTGTTTCATTTTAGATACTGTTACACATGATGCACTTAAAGTTATTTTATTTTCTTACTTAAATGTTTCCCCTTTATATAAAAGAATTGTTGGTATTTTAAATTAATAATTTGTTAAAGCAGTACGCCTCATGATTATGTTAATTTTCATAAAAAATTAGGAAGTGTATCTAAAAGAAAAATAATGTAAAATGAACAAATATAGTAATTTACATAAACATTATTGCAATCGGCACTAACAATCCACGAAAATTACAAAAAAGTGGTGCAGATATCCAAAAACAGTCCTTATTGTTTTAGTAACGCAATAGAAATATGATGATAGAACACTGAGAAATAGGTGTTAAACCGCACATAAAAGGTAAAATATAACTTGGATCTTGAATGTTTGTACCTGTCTTTTTTAAAAGTTTAGTACATTTTTCTCGAATACTAGTATGATTTTCTTGAAATATTTTGGTTAATCTGGAGGCGTGCAGCTTTAAATTTGAATACCAGTTTGAATGTCTTTAACATTTGTAATATTGTTGTCATTTACTTTTGCGTTATTATTTTTTGTACACACACTTATACCTATAGTATGCAATTATATAACAAAGCATAAGAACGCATTCAACTTAGACTAATTCAGCAACATTTGATTAAAAAAAACAAACACCTGAATTCAAAATATGCAATAAACCTTAATCAATTGTAAGATATTCTAGCAGGAATCTGAAAATCATTTGCAATTCATATGTAACCATCCTTAGTCACCTGATAATCTTTCAAAGGAAACTTTGTGTGAAAGAAAATAATCCCCATTGTGTTTGAGAGAGAGGTTGTCTTTAAGGAACGAGACATCAGAATATGATAATAATGATAATTAAATATACGAACGTATAAAACAATATAGTGACTTAGAAGCACTCACATCTAACTATAAATATAGGAGAGAAGCTCACTGCTGATAGAAATGTCAGTCTACTATCACACGAATAGTTGTTTTTAGACCTTTTTGGGTAATAATCTTTCTTCACACCTGCGGATTTGCTTCAAATTCACTCTATCGTTAACTAAAATAGTCAATAGTAAGTTATGCATTTATCCTGTCCATACAGTCTAATTGTCATTCAGAAACATATCGTATAGACTGTTGTATTGTTTTCTAAATGCTATGTAAATTTTATCAAAAGTAATTTTACAAAAGAATTTGTCATACAGTACAATGTAAAAGATAAAATGTTTATCATACACGTACTGATCTTATGGAGGAGACTCTGAGAGATAAATATGACATTATGACTTTTCAGAATTAGATTCATCAATATTTGCCGTTTTCTTTAATTGATACACGGTCAACCGCCGATAAGCCACTGGAAGTTCAATTCCTTATATGCAATAAAACACGATGTATTGGTTCACCAAGTATGACGTTAAAGAGATTCATTTATTAAATAAGAGCAATCTTTGAATTATAATAACTCAGCTTGATATTACTCTAATTCTATTAGACATAACATACTGCCTTTGTGACACGAGTCCATACAAATGTAAGCTACTGTTTAATTCGCAGTGATGTTTATAATGGAATGGACGAAATGGCCGATCTCTGTGCTCAGTGACAATGGCTTCAGTCGGCGTTATCAAAATGCAAACAAATAGCTAAGTTTCTACCATACCGTCACGTCATGACATGACATGATTACGGTCATACTTTATCTTCAGACGCCCGATTATTCATCCTCTTGCGGGAAGTCTTACAACCTATAACATTGTTCTAGCGTCCGAATTTTTCATTTCTTCTCTTGTAAAATAATTACATTTTCCTGCAATATTATTTATGCTCTATTAGCAGTTTTATGGCAAATTTGATACTTATATTTTTCTTCAAAAGACTATCAACTTTCGCCACAAACAAAAACAAGATCATCAGCAACAATAATTATTTCCAATTTAATAGTCAGTATATCAATTATCAGATTTTTCAAATGTTAAATTTGTGTATGCGTTACATACACATACTCAGTTGAATAAAACATGTATAGAGTTCATGTATTGTTACTGTTATACCTAAGATCACTAAAGTCTTGATATTGCCAAGAAAAGATAAAATGAATCACGAGAACCCTGTTTAATACTATGATACTGGAATAATAAATTTAAAACTAGCTTCGTTATAAAGTATATTTTCTGTCATTGACTCAGATATAGGAAAATTACTTGAATTTAAAAGTGTTTTGCATCCAATAACACAATATCAGTTGTTTTATTTTGCAGCTTCTTTAGAAGTGTATCTTACTTTCGAAAGACATTAGTTCCAAAAATGATAACAATATGTAGTGTTACTAATGCATAATTATTATTTTGATTAGTCTGATAATTACCACTATCTTTGTTTAGCATGTATCAACGTTCCAAAGTTTAGCAAATCTGTGAAAACGTTTCAATATAAAAGTATCATGTTTGTTTTTCCCAGAATCAAAATGTAAAAGGAAACATTTATTAGTCAATTAATTAATTATTAATAAATTGACGTAGATGAAATATAGAAACATCTTGATTAAGTGTTGTTTGTCTAGAGGGGGCAATGTCCTGACTATAATTATGGACAAGAAGATAAAAATCATTCTCTGATAGAATGAGTGATAAAGAAAAGTACATGTATTTGTCAGTTCTGTGTATAAAAGCAAAAATAATCTTAAATGAATTTGTCACAAAAAGATGTGTGTTCTATCTAAAATATTTAATACCCTATTATGAAGTACTAGTAACAACCATTTTGTTTTAAAATGTCATCACCACATTGATTAATTGATTGATTGATTTATTTATTTATTTATTTTAATTATTTATTTGTTTGTTTATTTATTTTTTTTTATTTATTTTTTTTATTAATTCATTTTTTTATTGATTTTATTTATTTTTTTATTAATTTATTTATTTATTGATTTTATTTATTTATTTATTTATTATTTATTTTATTTATTTATTTATTTTCGGTTCTTGTACGGACAATACATTTAATACTGTCACTTTATAAAACGCTTTGTATTCATTTATATACATGTTATTACTAGCAAAACTATTTTACGACGGGAATTATTTTGTACGACAAGTTCTTATTGCCAAGAAATAGTGCTTTTTTTACTTATAACACAAAAAGAGAGATCTCCTGAAAAACAATGTAAACCAAAGACTGAGTAAACCGCAGTAAAAAACAATCAATAGACGGCCGTTGTTTTTAATGGCTTGGAAATGATAAAAAGTGACACTTAACTTAAATTGAAAGGAAAAGAAGATGTTTTATGAGACTATTAATGATTTATAAATCTTATTATACTCATTGAGACATTTCAGGACAATGACCTATGAATGAAGTAAAAACAAACAAGCAGAGATGTTCACAAATAATGGATTAAAATTGTTCCTATATTAGAAATGGATTTGTTAATGAAGGAAAGAATGATTACACAATTGGCATACATTTCTTGTTGTGTATGTTATACGCTTTGTTCAGGTGCATGCATATTAATTAATTAATAAATAAGCGGGGCGTTCGTGGCCGAGTGGTTAAGAACATGTCTTAAAACCACTTGCCCGACTGTGGGTTTGAGTCCCTTGAAGACTTTAGATCTTTTCATGTGAAGAAGTTATTCAGCTAGCTAAACGAACGTCGGTGTTTCTACACAGGTGCCCGCTCGTGCCTTAAATTATGCAAGGAAAGGCATCTTAGGTATCTATCTACCATTTAAGCTTGAAAGTTGCCGTATATGTTGCGTAAACACTAACAAAAAATAGTGATAAAATTAAAAAAAATAATAATTATATCACCAATATGTAGTTCAGCTAAGTACAAGGTCGTATCAAGACATACGTTGACACATGCATATTTATTTAAACATTGACTTTTTAGTCATTTGTTTTTTATAATCGGTTAAAGTTATGTGGCGAACATACTGCCATATTATTACTCTATTCGGATGGATGACTCAAGTTATTTATTTTCTATGTAACAAAATACCCATGTACCCTTGGCACAAACACTAAAACACTTAAATCGGAAATTAAGCTGTTGATCCCTATTATAATGGAAGGATACTACGTCATCGCGTACCTGCTGAATGCTCCCCCTCGGAACATTTTTGCAGAAAATCCTTCGACTCGAAGGTAAATATTTCAAATGTGATGTTCCTACAGAATGAAAACTACCTGTTACATGCGATAAGGACTAATTTCGCAGTATTTAGTACCATATTATGACTGCGTTACTAACGCAGTAAGGTTTAATTTTAGCTTATTTTGACCTCTTTTTGCTTATTTTTGGGGATTGCAAGAGCTGTTTGCAATGGGTAAAATATGATAAACAAGATCAACAAGGAAAGGCGGCGTTCAATGAACGCAACCCCCATGTGACCCAGCAACAAGAACCAGTGGCAAGGAGCCCAGGCTGACCCCAAACAAAACGGGACAGGGCACATGTCAGCACGGACAGTTAAATCACCAAATGATAAATAATTTGTAACTGATTAGGAATTAAAAGAAAACAAATGATTGTATAATAGAGCCACAAAGTCAAAGGGCACAGTGAAGGGCACAGGAGATCGGGGAAAGGGGGGATTGTAATCAAAGAAATAAAAACTAGGGGTGAAGGGGGAAGATACTTATCGTAGACGAGAAAACAACAAGGAAAACAAGCAAATGTGTCACCAAAACAGTATGAAACAACATAGACATACCTCTAAGGAATACAGACAGAGGGGCGCCGCCTTGGAACGGTCAGCAGCATAATAATGACTGCTGGGGAGTTTAAACCGGTTAATGGTGCACCAAACCTCGCTCTTAGCCCAACCATGTTCCTATAAACGAGACAGTGTCATTGTAAATAAATTGAATCCCCGCCAAGTGAAATTCTTACAGTTGTTACAAAGGGTTAAATAAGTAAAACATCAAAATGATCATGTAGAAACATATAAACGTAAATCCAATGACCATAACAAAAGTACTCAGTGTCCTAAAGGAAGACAGAGCAACAAGAAAATCACCTACAAGGGTCCGACAGAGCAAGGCAGAGGACGAACATTAAGACAATTCAGTCCAAATGGGCTTTAAGAACTATCAATCATAGAGTCTCCCACTTGGTCCGTCAGATGTAATCAAAAGAGGAAAGCGTAGTGTCCAACTGTAAATGGGTTGAACACTAAACATGCAGTATGTCTTAAAATAGTAGGGTCATAACCTCTTTCAATAAAACGTTTAATGATTTTAGTAAAAACAGCAGAAAAATTACCATGTCTTAAAATCTTACGAAGTTTGTAAATCGCATCGCCATAAAAACCAGGCTGGCTAATCCCAGAAGAGTTTCTTTAAATCACTATTTAATTAAGAAATTAAATCAAAGTTACGATTGTAAAATTTAGTAAAATAGTTCCGTATTTTATGATAGCGGCAGCCCTGTTTTAGAAGCTTGCTGGTAATAAAAATATTTCGCTCGTTGAAATCCTTTACGTTGCTACAAGCTCTAGCGAATCTTATTAACTGAGAAACATATACCCAGTAAGATGTTGCATGGGGTACGTCTTCATCTAAATGTGGATAATTAACTATACAAAAGTCAAAGTCATCTCTTTTATCATAGATTTTTGTGTGAATAGAATTGTTGTTGATAGTTATATGAAGATCCAAAAATGATGTACTTAAATTTCAAGAGTTCGTTTTATTAAGTTGCAGTTCATGCGGATAAATGTCAGACACCATTTGATCAAAATAAGAATTATCTAAATTGAAAATACCATCAATGTATCTGGAAGTATTATTGAATGCGACAATAACATCTTGTTGTTTATCTTCAGAGAGACTCAACATAAAGTCTCTTTCATAGCAATACAAAAACAAATCGGCGACCAGGGGTGCACAATTAGTACCCATAGGAATTCCTCTGATCTGTTTAAATAGGGTATTACCAAACCTGACATAAATGTTGTCTAAAAGAAAAGAGAGTGCTTTACAAACGTAAATTATTTTCTTTGTTCACTTCACAATATTTTACTTTTAAATACATTTTTAAAATGTTCATGAAAATTAACATGAATCTGGAGGCATGCTGCTTTAAACATTTCAGGCTAATAATAATTACCATTTAATATATTTGTTATAACAAATAACAACATTGTTTACATTTGAGCAGAAAAAAAGCTACTGTTTAATTCTATTCAAACAATTCCTTAAAATGTTAAAGGGTTAATGGCCCTTAAATAAGTACCAATTAATCATCGACATAGTACTGTTATTATTGTTTTTGTCTACAAATGGCTTCTCAAACAAATAACTAAGGCCTAATTAACGAAATACTTGAAATGAAGTCTAGCAAACGGAAGACCGGTAAAAAAAAACGAACAAATTATATAAAAATTACTGCAGACCAAATTTGATCGAGTTTGTTCCTAGGGGTTGGTTTGAACGAAAAGATATTAATCCCAAAATGTAAAAATCTTAATCACGGAAATTATATAAACGAAACATACTATTGATTATTAGCTATTTGATACTGAAAAATACACCGTCTAAGTTAAACTTTGTGTAAGCATGCGCAAAACGAAAACAAATCGAAGAAGGAAATATCATTCATCATTACGAACTAGTCTACGGCTGTATCAAGCGGTGGTTTGACCTGACCCTGCTGCGTTTACCGTGATATCATAATTAAACTTGCGTACTGTTTGTGAATTGAATATAACGGTTAAAAAGGTGTTAAAGTAATGACGACAATCACACTTCAAAATATCATACAGCATTCTAATGGTAGCGTTATTAGATAGATAAATAACTATCACAGACACGAACTTGGCCTGAAAAGAAAAAAAATAATTCCACGCCCCGATTTTATTGTTCAATTAATTGAATGCATTGTTTGAATGTATCCAGTGATTTATTTTGGTTTATACAACATTTATTTTAGTTCGATTGTGTAGGAAGAAATAAGCTTATAGACCGTTCCCGGAACCAACCAGTACAGAGCAATGAGTGTAAAGTTTCTTGCTAAGGAAACGACGACTTACGGGTTTAAACCCATACGGCTAGCGATCATGAGCTTACTAGTCCGACGCGTTAACCACTCGGCCATGCCGCCACTTTTACGAAGTGAAGTAAAGTGGTATATATTGTTTACTAGCTAATGTATCTTACAAATATAATTTTACAAAAGTATTAAATATGTCTACTAAAATAGATAGTTTTAATACCCGATAATGACAATTGATAAAAGCGTCGGTCCGTTCCTCTCTAGAATCTGACATTATGTTATAATTCCCTATTCATTCGGCACTTGTGCACGATTTTACTAGATTTATATAGGAGAATCGATAGCCGATAATTTGAGTCATTTGATTTTGCATTAGAGCGACTAATGTTTACTTAAGAACATGTGCATGATGTGTTACTTCAATGTCATTTTAATCAGTTTGATATTGACAACTTTTTCTTGAAATAGAGAAGGTATTAATCTTTCACAGTTTAATTACTTCTTAAAAATGACAAGACATTGTATCATGTGTTCTGTCTTAATAACATGTTCTCAAAAAAAAACAATGATTCACCAATCAATGTAAGTGTAATAAATAGACGTAGATGTATAAAAGACAACCTTCTTCATTTAGTCTTAATTGCCTAAGAGGGCAATGTCCTAACTCCGTGGCCGAGTGGTTAAGGTCGCTGACTTGAGATCACAGGTCCCTCACAGCTGTAGGTTCGATCCTCACTCGGGTCGAAATCTTTCATGTGAGGAAGCCATCCAGCTGGCTTACGGCAGGTCGGTGGTTCTACCAAGGTGCCCGCTCGTGCCTGAAATAATGCCCGGAGGGGCACCTAGGGTCTTCCTCCACCAATAAAGATGGAAAAAAATCGACGAAAAAATCTCGGCGGGACGCTCTAGAATGGCCCAACTTGAGTGTACGGTCGCCCATATGGGCTTTCCGGCGGCGACCTTAAATAAACGCATAAAAACAAAAAAACAACAGTAAGTTCATAACAAACACGCATATAAATATATTCCGTGATAATATAATAAAGAGACGCAAAGGTATTGCTCTTACTTTTACATTTTAATACAAGCGGGGTTTACATAAAGCAAATTTATTTTCAATTTATTCGTAGATTTGTTTATTTGTAACAAGTATACGTGTAAATTGCATTGTTTCATTTTAGATATAATTGTAGAACATTATGTACTTAAAGTTATTTTATTTACTTATTTAAATCTTTCCCCTTCATATACATGTAATAAGATCGATGGTATTTTGAATTGATAATTTGTTAAATGAGAACACCACTTTGCATGTTTTAAACAGTTTTAATATTTTTGTCATTCAACCTTTGCGTTATTATTTTTATACACGCACTTATATGCATAGTATGCAATTTATAACAAATTGTAAGAACGCACTTAACCAAGACTAAATCAGCAAATTTTGATTTAAAAAAACAAAAAACAAACACCTAATTCAAAACCTCAATTCAGCCACAACAAATCATAGTGGAATGTTTTTGATACCAATTCAAGTCGTGTAAAAGATAAAGCTTAATATAGATATTTTAGCAGAAATCTGGAAATAATTTGCAATTCATATGTTACCATCCTAAGTCACCCGATAATCTTTCAAAAGGAAAGTTTGTGTGTTTAAGACAACCTGTTGTTATTTGTAATTGTCGTGGTTCAGGATGGTGTTAATCTCCCATTGCTCAGAGATCCTTCGAAAATTAAACATTTAACTATCCCGTCCATATACAAAAAGAAATCCCCCTTGTGATTGAGAGGTTGTCGTTAAGGATTGGGACAACAGAATATCACTGGTAAATTATGTATGAGCATGTCCACACCTCGGCTGACCTTTTGTCAAATTGTCATAATAGGTTGTTTTGTTGTTTTATTTTTCTTAATGCTATGTCAAATCTGTTAAAAGTAACTTTAAAAAGGAATTTGTCATACAGTGCTTGGTAAAATATAAAATTGTATCCTATACGTACTGATTTTATGAGGGATACTTTGACATAATGACTTTTCTGTATTAGATTCATCAATATTCATGGGCTTCCTTGTTAACACATAGTCAACCGCCGATGAACCACTGATAGCTAGTTCAGTTCCATTATATGAAATAAAGCACGATACATTGCTTCACCAAATATAATGACGTTAAAGAGATTCATTAAAGAGCAATCTTTGAATTATTATGACTCAACTTGATATTAATATGATTCTATTGGACATACCATACTGCCTTTATGACACGAATTCATACATTCAAATGCAAGGCATCGTTTCACTAGCTGTGATGATTGAAATGGAATAGACGGAATGCTCGATATCTTTGCTCAATGAGAATGGCTTCAGGCGTCGATATCAAAATGCAAACAAATAGCTAGGTTTTTACCATACCATCCTGACATGACATGATTATGACCAAACCTGATCTTCAGACGCCAGATTATTTCGCCTGTGGCGAGAAGTTTAATAACCTATAACACATTATGTTTCTATCTCTAGCGTCCGAGTTTTATTTTTACTCATTAATATATCTATTTTTAAAATTTTTAAAATAATTACATACACCTGCAAAATTATTTATGCTAATTTAGCAGGTCAAATTTGATACTTACATTTATTGGACTGAATAGCAATTATCAGTATTTGGAAATGTTAGATTTGTGTATGTCTTTAAATGTTGCTTTACAAACATATACTTAGTTGAAACATGTAGAGCGTTTATGTATTGTTGCAGTTATACCTTAGCAACTATTATTGGGCAAGACAAAACGTGAATGAATCACAAGAAAAACAAGAACCTTCCGGTTTAACACCATAAAACCATGGTACTTTGATTCTCTGTTGTATATCGTTTATGAATAAATAACTTTTCCTAAATGTGTAAATGCTGTAACATAAACAGCTCTGTCGCAATTGATGAATATATTCTAGTTATTATATTTTTCCAGTGTAATGAAATTTCTGTTTTGTATTTTATTATTTATTCTTTGTATTTGAGAGACGTAAAATGAACTGTAAGCTTTCAATTCACTCCATCTTATCATGATATTGTTTTGAATGTCCATAGGTTGTGTCTCTTGGAAAAAGTACTTGATAAGATGACTGATGTGTTTAAACAAACATTTGAATTCCATAATCAGTTTATAATGATAACATGATTCATTCACGAACAAACAAAGTCAATCCATTTCATATTTTTTTTACAGTAACACAAATAATAAAAGGCCCACTTTAAAGTGTTTATCGTTTTGTGGATTTCCTAATTTGAACCTTTTTCTCCCAATCATGTAGGATTCTGAATAAACCATTCCAATAAAGAATGATAAAGAGTAATAACTACATAATGTTTGATGATTTGTCTCTATTTTATTGTCATATTCGTGTTATTTGTGCCGTGTGGTGACTGTAAAATGTTTCCTCGTACATTTAATCAGTGATGTTATATATTCGATCCTTGAAGATCGTTCGGCATGACATAATTGTTGTGTATACATTTTAATAAATGGTATTTTTAGTTTCTTGTATTTGGCCCTTTTCAACTTGGGTGGTTCCAGAATTCCTAATCTAATACTGTTAACCCCCCCCCCTTGGAATGTTGCCTGCATTCTAAATTTGTCTTTTGACGTCTTGTCTGTGATATGCAGGCTTCATAACCACAGATCACTTTTCAAAATTCAATTTTATTTAGTTCCGCCCATTGTTTTCTCGTTTAGGGCACTCACATTCTTTGACCATACGCCGCTTTTCATGGAATGACACCACTGTGTCACATTTAATGTTCTATGATATCCGCAGTATGAACACATCTGCGGATGTTTTTAAATTCAAAATTCCACCATTTTTTTGTGTTTAAATGTTGACTTCTGCTTAAGCCGGTGCTAAGGGGCGTGGATGGTAACTTGCACTTTCCAGTACCGTCCATGAACAGGCTCAATCAAACCGAGCCTACAACATTTACAATTTTGCCCGGTTGTGCTTTCTTTAGTGATTCTATTTTTCTCTATTTGATATATATCATATATAACATGCCCTTAAATGTTAGATTGGTAAAGACGAGTGTTTAAAATGTTCGAATTGTGTTTATGTACTGTTTTTTTATTATTATTATTTTCACCTATTACCATCCGCGCCTCCTCTCAACAAATCCACTCTTTCCGTTCAAACAGAGTGGCCTTATAGTTGAAGCTATGTGGATAAACAGAATTTTACATTAAATTAAGTTAATACATTTCATTCATCAAAAGGTTGCTTCTTTGTTTCATTTTTGCCATATAATTAGGCATTGCACCCATTAAAAAACCAATGATACAGGTATAGGAAAGTAGCATCCAATAATAATTGTTATACATGTTATAAGCATCGGTTTCTTTAATAGATAATCTTACTTTTGAACGAAATTATTTACCAAAATGATAAAAATATGTAGTGTTAATAATGTATATTACTTTGATTGACCTGATAATCGCCCAAAAATATCTTTTATTTTGTACTATCAACCTTTCAAAGCAAATCAATCTGTGATATTTTACAAAGTAAAAGTATCATGTTTGTTTTTCCCGGAATCAAAATGTAAAAGGAAACATTTATTAGTCAATTAATTAATTATTAAATGACTGACGTAGATGTAATATAGAAACATCTTGATTAAGTGTTTTTGTCTAGAGGGGCAATGTCCTAACTATAAATATGAACAAGAAGATAGAAATCATTCTGTTATGCATGATTGATAAAGAAAAGTAAATGTATTTATAAGTTATGTGTATAAAAGCAAACGCAATCTTAAATGTTTATTTTTGAAGAATTTGTCACAAAAATGTGTGTTCTATCTAAAATATTTAATACCCTATTATGCATTACTAGTCACAACAATTTTGTTTTAAATTTTCTACCCTATATTTATTTATTTATTTGTTTTTTTTTGTCTGTTTGTTTGTTTATTTATTTATTTATGTCCGGGTCTTGTGCGGACAATACATGTAAATATTTTCTTTAACTTTTATAAGTACTGACACTTTATAAAACGTTTTTATTTATACACATGTTTTGACTAGCAAAAATGTTGTACGACGGAAATTATTTTGTACGTCATTTTCTTATTGCCTAGAAATAGTGTTTTTTTTACTTTTAAGTTGTTAAAGTATTTACCTTTTACAATCTTGTTAACGTTAACATAATTGGATAATTAAATAAAACTCAAAAAGAGTGATCTCGCGAAAAACACTGTAAACGACAGACTGAGTTAACCACAGTAAACAACAATTAGTAGACGGCTGTTGTTTTTAATGACTTGGGAATGATAAAAAGTGACAATTCAGGTAAATTGAAAGGAAAAGAAAAATGTTTTATGAGACTATTGATAATTTAGAAACCTTTTTATACTCATTGAGACATTTCAGGGCAATGACCTATGAATGACATAAAAACAAACAAGCAAAGATGTATACAAATAATGGAATAAAATTGTAAGTACATTGAAAATGGATTTGTTGAGGAATTTGGAAAGAAACACAGACACTTTGGGTTTGGAGCTCAAAACGCTTTTAAAATCCAAATAAAATGCATATTTGTCAATCCCAGCACATGTTCTTATCATATATATCAAAAAAACTTAATATAGGCCGTTTAGAAAAAAAATCATATATCAACATCTATAATAATACACAAGATAAAAATGTTCGCCTGAAAAAAAATCCGCACCCCTACCGTCATAATCACCATGTATTTTATTCCATTTCCAATATTTTCACATAATCCTTTGGTCCATCGACACAGAAGATATAATTCTTCACGATGATGGTCAATTTTAAACTTCAACGGTAATATAAACAACGCAACAGCCGAAATAAACATCAATATTATCGCCGTTTCCCTCCAACTACAAAATCTTTCGATAAATTCAATGGATCAGACGGCTATGAACGAAGCTATCCGATTATGTGGTTCCCAAATTTAAAAGCGCTGCGCATTTTGCACACGGCAAAGCTGGGGCCACATAATCGGATAGCTTCGTTAATATCTCAAATACTTTTTGAGATAAGCTCCAGACAAAATTGTATGAAAAATAACAAAGGTCAATAACTCAAAAATTATATAGGCAAGACTTATCATTCTTGTGCACAGCATTCCTCCTCAATAAGATCTATCCACCTATGACATTTAATGTTGATGCTTCCGAGGGATCACTTTGTTTGCGGAATTTTGTACTTCACAACAGCAGGTGTCAAGTGCCGTGTGGCAGCCGTAAAAAGTTGCCCCGTACTTCACTTCAGTGTTGTTATATTTTCTGGACCTTCGGGATCATTGATGCCAACACTATAAAGTGTTGAGAATTGAGTACCGCTCAAGCCGGTGCTAGGGGGCGTGAGGGATGTTGCACTTTTACATTATCCCTCATGTACAGACTCAATCAAACCGAGTCTGCAATTCTTATCTTATTTTGTTGTGGTTGATGCTTCCGAGGGATCACTTTGTTTCCGGAATTTTGACATCTCAAACACTTTTGAGTTATGCTCCACTCAGGTAAAAAATTAAGTATGAAAAATAACAAAGGGTAATTACTCAAAAATTATAAAAGGTAGAGTATAATTCTTGTACACTGCACACCTCCTGAGTGAGATCTATGCACCTATGAAATTTCATGTTGATATTTCAAAGGCATTTTGAGTTATGCCCTGGACAAAAATTAATTTTGAAAAAAAAACAAAGGGCAATAACTAAACAATGATGCAGGGTAGAGTTATCATTCTTGTGCACCGCACTCCTCCTCAATGAGATCCATCCAGCTATGAAGTTTCAAGTTGATACCTTAAATACTTTTTGAGATAAGCTCCCGACCAAATAGTATGAAAAAGAACAAAGGTCAATAACTCAAAAATTGTATAGCGAAGAGCTATCATTCTTGTGCACAGCATTCCTCCTCAATAAGATCTATCCACCTATGACATTTCATGTTGACATTTTAAACACTTTTGAGTTAAGCTCCACTCGGGTGAAAAATAAGGTATGAAAAATAACAAAGGGCAATTACCCAAAAATTACAAAAGGTAGAGTTATAATTTTTTGTGCACTGCACACCTCCTGAGTTAGATCTAGGCACCTATAAAGTTTCATGTTGATATCTCAAAGGCTTTTTGAGTTATGCTTTGGACAAAAATTAATTTTGAGAAATAACAAAGGGCAATAACTAAACAATTATGCAGGGTTGAGTTATCATTCATGTGCACTTCACTCCTCCTCAATGAGGTCTATCCACCTGATGTTTCATGTTAATACCTCAAATACTTTTTGAGATATGCTCCGGACAAATATGTCGGACGGAAGAAGGGACGGACGCCTTTTCGGCGGGCGATAATAAATATTAATTGTGCACATTTATTTGAGTTGAATTCCTTATAGGCTTTCACTTTGAATTTAATTCTTGCGATTTTACTACTGTCGGACATCGTTATTATATGTTAAATCAATTCACCTGTTGTAAGTATGCTTGTCTTTTCGCAACTATCACATAAATACATATACAATATATAAAGACGTGATATTAAAAAAAAAACGAAAAATACAATGTAATTGGCGGACGCTGAGCAAACGTGTGAAAGAAGAATTAACAGGGATAAGATACACAATAATAGGGGTTTATTGGTTCTACATACGCATGGTAAAACGTTCATTGCTGTATTCGAGACAGCAGTTTGTGTCATAATCGAAGGAATTATTTTAGCAATCTTTTTCAAAAATAAAAACACACACACGCGCGCACACGCACCAACGCACGCACGCACACACACATACATTTAATTCTATCTACACATAATTGAATTGGACTTGACGCACATAAAATATATCGAATGATACGATTTTGAACCATATAGTTCTAAATATTAACGTTTTTCTGTTATTTATGTATTAATTATTATAAAAAAACGGATATGCATATTATCAGTGTAAATAAAAGAATTGATGTTATTTTGAAAGAAATTATTCAAAACTGTTTCCAAATCTGAAACTTAAAATGAATTGTTAAATTCTGTTTAAAATGACCATAGTAATTTTCTCCTGCAACAATTTCTCCAATAGCATTATACAACGTACAACAATTCTGCATTCTATCGTTTCGATCCAAATCAAAGTAACCTCTCTTTGACCAATAAATATATACATTGATAGAGCTTGCAAGTGTTATACAATTATACATACTGCTCGGCCTATTTAATGTGAATATTTATGTTGGAAAATACTTTAATGTAAAACGGAGCAATTTCACTTGCAAGCACTGGCGATTTTACAACGATAAAATTTACAGCCAATATAAACACTATAAACACAGTGTATACACTATGTTTATAAATAAATAATTCTAAAATTCACTCCCGAGTTGTATATTTGATCTCAATTTCATTGACAAGACTTAACTAAGTTGAAACAAGATAACTATGTACATAATGTTATTAGTATTTACTTATTGTCATAGTAGGGTTGTGTCTTTAATGGTCATGTTAACCCTTGATATAATATATTATGTATCAGTATCTTCAGGCCTGCTTTTTATTTGTTAAAAACATTGTCAACAAGTTAAATGTTGATGCTGCATATCAATGACGCCGCAAAATTATGTCACTGTCAAAACAGTCACATGCAATCTTGAAAATCGTTCTCTATTACAACTGAATATCCGAAGTACTGATATTTTTTCTCCATGTTCTTGGCAGTACTTGTTGTTTAATAATCAAGTTGTTAAGTTGTATGTAAAAAAGGACCACATAATGCATTAATTCAAGAAAAGTAATGCCATATCTGAAGTTCTGAAATGTTTGTTTGTTGAAAAAGGTCGTAGCAAAATAAATTGGATAACATAACAGGTACTTTTAAATAATTGGTTTACTTAAATAAATTCAAGACAAAGACAGGGGTAAATAAATTATCTTCGTTGCGCCCATAATATGTCCATCTAAATACTAGTGCGAATTGCATAATGTTCGAATGATTTTGAGAACGATCTGTTCTGTTATTTTACAAATAGCAAATATGTCTGTAATATTAAATAATAGTTT
Source organism: Ruditapes philippinarum (assembly GCF_026571515.1). NCBI lineage: Eukaryota > Metazoa > Mollusca > Bivalvia > Venerida > Veneridae > Ruditapes > Ruditapes philippinarum. The sequence goes on from NW_026858214.1 coordinate 123,303, forward strand.
TAAATAAATTGTCAAATAAAATCAATTCTTAGTTACGTATTGCTTTCTTATCTATAAAAGATTAAACAACTTGATTGATCACACGCCTGGAATATAGGTATAGAACCGATAAATGTGATAAAAAATATAGGCAAAATAGAACAATCGTCAAAGAATCCTTGAAAATAACCTATTGTAAATATTTGTGATACAATTCAAAAGAAACGTACTTATTTCACTCAGTTAATCTGTTTTATAACTTTAATGATATTTATTTTCGTGAATTAGCACACGTCTTGCCTGTTTTGCAAAAAATATTTCCGTTTCGCCCGTATCGCTAAAAAATCTCTGTTGCGTATTTTAGTCATATCCCTTCTTCCCTGCCCGATTTGGTTCCCGTCATTAGACTCTGAAACTTAATGGTTGAGCTAAGTGTACTTTCTTTACGGCTGAGAGTAGCACGTCTCTGATAGTTTGCGTGGTTCAGGCTATGTAACTTGTATTCTAACGTTGTAGCGAAGTGATATTGAGTTGTCCTGGTACCCTTCCTTCCGTCAACGAAGACTAAATGCTGGCAAACAGAGCATCATTATATTAAATTTTGCGAAAATTTAAGGCGGAGCCGTACTTCAACAGAGGCGGAGCAAATGAAGTGAGTGACACTTAATCAATCGTTACCTCTCTCAACCGTTAGGTTTTAGAACCGTCGAGTATAGACTGGCTCATTGGCACGTTATATGTATAGGTAAATAAAATTAAATATTGATAAGATAAATATGACATTCAAACATGGCACCATCACTTCAGTTAAACGTTTATTTTAATTTTTTAAAGCTCCGTGACATATTGTACATCAGAAAAGCTATTTTATTAGAAAATTTAAAAACAGTGTAATGTTGTAAAAACAAAACAAGATACACAAAACCAAGTCTTAAATTTTCCCCATTGCTGAATAGGCGAGTGCAAATCTACTATACACTCGTGCACGCGGCGTCTTTTGATAAAAAGGTAAATACATCAATTTTACGACGTCAACTTACGTTGTAATTTGACAATTCTTAAAATTTAGATGATGTACAAGTCTTGATAAGGAAATGTTATGTTAAGATATATCTATTATAACCATTTAAAGTAAAAACAGATTATTTATTACAAATCCGTGCAGCACGTTTTCGCAAATCCGCTGAATACGGTATTGTAACGCCGCCAATGTTGTTGATATGATCGCATGTGTCCTTTAGACGAGCTTATTGTTAGCGTCAAACAGTAATCGGGTAACACAGAGAATGGTTCATTTTGAAATTATCAATTCTTATTTAATGTGATATTATATTGAATTCATGCCATTTCATTGCTAAATTTATTGATTTCGTTGAATAAGAATAAGATACCCACCAGACGCTCGCAAATGATAGGTATATTATACTCATGCAATAAATGCATTACTGTACCTAGACTCGTTCAATAACCTCAAAATATATTTATTGCCTGAAATTTCGCCATACATATTTTATACATTTTTAAAACACGCTTGTAATTTAATAGCAGTATAGTAAATATTTGATAGTAAATAATAAACACTTAACGGGAATATGAAAACACCTATAATATGAATTTTAGAAACGCAATATCTAAGGTGACTGCTGGGCTTGCCAATATTTGAACAAACATTGCACGTGTTACTTACATCCGTACCTAACTGCAAAAAACAAAAAACAACTTTCAGTGTTGTTGATCATATAGCTTAGAAACATCATTTCATCTCATTCGTTATTCACATAAATGATATATAATAACCAATTAATGAATTTAATTGTCCTAACATTATCAATAACTGTTTTTTAAGATACAAAAATGAACATAAAATGAAAAGCAGTTACACCGGCTTTAATTTTTAATTAAGATAAATGTTTACTTAATAATTATTTATTTCAGGATAAAGTGTTTTCGATATTTTTTTCAATTAAAAGGCAATATGTTTTATGTATCTTGTCTTTGTTTGGCCTGGTGAAAGGTTAACGCTATTTTAATTCACCATTATAGCTCAATTCTTTTGTGCATTTCTTCACGAATGAAAATATATTACCCCTTTTCTAATCAAAGATATGTCTAATCGCAAAGATTAAACAATTAAATCGGCTGTAAATGTAAGGAATATTAACAAAGAAATATTAATTTCCTAACCTATTGTATTCCTCACAATACAAAATAGATGAACAGCACGATGTGTCTTGACAGAATAGAATCTTTCCATGGCTTTTTCCTAATGTTGCACAATTGATAGCGTAATAGAGTATTCTTGAAAATCAGAATCTTATTCAATTATTTGAGGCACGAAGTTATCTTTTTTTCTCGATTAAATTTACATAAATGTGCGATTGTGGAAAAATTGTATCTTAATGACTTTTTTATTGAACTTAGTAACATAACAATGAAGTCTCTGAAAAAAAATTCATTTGCATTTTATGGATTGCACAGTTACATGCAGCTGCATAATTGTTTTGTCTTCGGTCAATATTTTACGATTTTCACGATTAGAACTATATAATAATTCTGCAACTTCATCATAGTGATAAGGAATTCCTGTAGCGTTGTGGATTACATCCCCAGGAACCATGGAGTCGTTAACGTGAAAAAACTATAGATTTACTGTAAAGAAGGTTGGTGGTTCTATTCGGGTGCCGACGCAACCAAGCCAATTATCATAGCTCTATACAAATGTTTTTACTAGAAACACCTGTATTTGCTTTACACAAAAATAGATGTTTTAAATATAAATATGGTTAAGTATTTTAGCCCTTAGTAAACTGTAAAATAAATCATTTCATTTCATGTGCAAAAGTATATTAAACATATATATCTTTATTCATTATTAAAGCTGCCATGACATTATCGTTGCAAAATTAGCAGCATTTCTGGCATTATGTTCTACGTTATCATAACATTGGGTCCATTTGAATCATTATTACGAAATGAGGTCGTAAAAGGAATTTTATTATTTTTTTTGTCTTGTTTTCATAACATTTCAGTCATCATCTTGCACACTATTTCCTCCATCATCATGCATGATATTTCAATCATTTTTTATATATATTTCATTCATCATTTTGCAAAGTATTGAATTGATCGTCTTTCAAAAAATTTCATTCATCATATTATATAACATTTCTCCAATCATCTAGCATAATACCTTATTAATCATCTTGCATATTAATATACTATTCATTTTTCATAACATTTCATTCATCATTTTTGTTCATAATTCATCATTTATTCATCATCTTTTATTGAATTTTATTCATCTTTTTTATTAAATTTAATTCAAGAGAGCTCATTTGATGTCACATTAAGAAAGGAAACCAAAGTATACATCAAATGTTTGTAATACGTTTTAAAAAAGGAATAAAAAGCAAACAGCTTCCAAAGATACTAATTTTAATGAATGATATATTTGTAAGCACTATATATCTCTTTTGCATTTACACCATACAGTTTCTATAACGAAATCAAACAACAAGTTTCAGTCACTAATTTTAGAAATGAGTTTTCCACTAGTATGCTCTAATGTCTATCCTCGTTTGTTTCACAAACTTGTCCGGGTTTTCAGCAAAAAAGATCATAAAGTTGTAGAATGATTATTATTAAATCAATGCAATTATTAAACAAGCGAAGGCCCATAAACATATAAAGATAACTTTATGCATTGTTTTGATTTATTTACAATCAAATAAATTACAATCTTAAACTTTTCCATTATTTCCAACGATAAATCGCCTGTCATTTTCGATGACAACGGACCTTGGGCTTGAAAATGAGTTCAGCCTAGACAGTCGGTAGCTTGTTGTTGGACTACCCCCTCCACCTCTTCTGCGCTCACGCTTCAAATATTGCATGAGTTTGCCCGAACAACAAAGGCATGCCATTATTTTAACTTGACGTCGGAACTTCCGACCTGTTGCACAATACAGGAAAAAATTGATACTGTGATTTACGTACATCAGCAGTTCAACAATTGTCCGTCCGAGTGTCATTTGTGCAAATCTTTTAGCATCATCTGCAACAGATCCAAAGAACGCGGACACGATTTGCAGCAGATTCATTGGTAATGTTGTTAGCAAGAACGTAAAAGATACTGCTAGCAACATAATAGTTAGCTTCTTACTGCTTTCGTTTGACTTCTTAAGCTGTGACTTATTCACAAAACTGCTATATTTTGACGTAAGCTCTACGTGCTGCATTTGTGAACGTCGCTTTCTCGCAAAAAGTACTTGTCTAACTATGAGCGAATTGAGAATAGAGATAACATAAAACGGCACAAATGAGTATATTGCCGCATCCACCCAAGGCCACACGTCTTTAACAAGAACTAGATGTATTAAACTTGCATCACATTTTGTACCATTGTTTGATATATATTGAAGCTCAACAGTCCAGATAATGTGGGCGTTAATGCAACATATTATTGTTACTATTAACAAAATGACAAATCTAGCACGATGGACATTGCACATGCGCGGAGCTCTGAGCGGAAACTTCACAGCAATAAATCGTTCAATTGTCACGGCTACAATTAGCCAAACAGATGTGTCACTGCTCACATATCCGAGAAAATTCACTAATTTACACATAGCGTTTGATGTATGCTGAACATCCATTGAAAACTGGCCAACCCACATCCTCAGTAGCCCGACATAAAGCACTAAAATATCCATGATTGCTAGGACAGCAAGATAACTGTATGTACTCACTTTAAGCATACTTTTGGCCATTATTATGAAAGAGAGGAGGTTACCAAATGTTCCAAGGGCCAACAATACAGGAGGAACATACAAAGATAAAAAACGATTTGGAACCATATATTCTGGGAAGTCTTTATACAAGTCGCTTTTCCACTGATTGTGGTTTTCAGGATTACAAGCTTGTTTCACCTGAAATGTAACAAAACAATACATAATTAAGAGTATTGATTTTGTGTCATATTAGTGAATTTATTGTCCTGTTCTTACAATGTTCTTGCACTTTACTTTTACATTTTTACTTTGATTGCAACACAAACGTTATTGTGTAATTGATATAAAGTTCTACAATCTCAAAACTTGTTCAAAATTCAGTTCTTAGAATGAACTCATACGTAAACAAATAAAAAAGTTCACGAAAGGTTGGCTTTTGCAGCCAGCGGTATTATTTCGAGATTCAAGATATAATTATTATAGTGCATCGAATAAAGATCCTTCACAATTTTATGTTTATTCATAATGAGCTCAAATAAGATTGTCATTTGATCAATAGTTTTAAAATTACCCAATAATTCAGTATAAGGAGGTAAGAAATTTTCCATAAATCTAGTCAAATTCCAATAAGCATGAGCATGTATTGATGATTAATAAATGTGAAATATTGTAACATTACTATCCTTTGATTTTGAATGTTATTGCATAATTATTTCATATAATTTTGCAAGTGGTATTCACACATTATTCATCACAAAGCATCGGATCTTAATGTTACATTTATGCAAACTTTTCAAATAATGTTTTCAACTTCACCTATGCCGACTGTTACATTCTATCCATAAAAAACCAGATAGAATCGAACAAATTTTGTTTAGTATATTATCAAAATACCTGTGAAAACAGTTCTGTTTGTTGCGATTCGGCAAGAGCACTAATATTGCCGAGTTGGAGCATCAAGGACGTTACATTAATAGTACAATCTCCCCCTGAGGGTAAATCGAATTTGTGTAACGACATGATGGTCAACAGCTTGTACGATCTGTAAATAAATAGACAATTACATCAATACGTAATGTATATAAAGTAATATTATTCATTGAACTATGTTATGTATTAAGAAAATGGGATGCACATTATCACTATTTATTTTTAATAACATTACAATGCTTATAATATTGACAGTTGAATACCACTATTACACAACGCAATGTTACATTGAAACAATAAAAAAGACATCATTAATAATAATAAAGTCCTATTATTCGACAGAATACTTTTTTTTAAAGTAGAGCACTGTCAGAAGAGGACGATTGAGACAAATTGAAATTATATAGCATTTTCACGAGATTAATTAATGAAAAAGAAAGAAACATTTATAATAAATCGTAATTTAATAAATTATAAAACATCACGGTACCAACAATTATAAGCTTCATGTGAAGTTATTGATAATGTTAAAATACACATGATTTTTTTACCGGCTAGATAGTTTTGAATATAAATGAAAATTCGATATGTTACTTTCATCATCAATAATTAACACTTTTGCATAATACATGGAACATGTGTCTCCACTTAGACAATGACTAGTATCAGCATTTTAGTCATATCAATGTTTTTTATTTAATTCAAACATTTCTGATTACAGAAAAAAAACAAATAGCAGAATTTGTTATTAGAATTTCAACTCATGTGACACACATATTTTCAAACATGCATGTGTTTAACTACAGCCTGTAGATAATAAATAACAAAGTACAGCACCTAAGACACAATGCGTTAAAAGATAAAAATTCAATCAATTTCTTTTTGTACGAAAAAAAAAGAAAAACAAATAAACAACACATCAGTTAAGACAAAGATAATTATGAAATTTATAAAAGTTCAAGTTACTATATATACGATAATAAGTAAGATATATTTTGCTTTGTTCCATTTGCTTTATCACGTTCTCTTTTGAAACCTATACTTGCTGTATCATTTAATTCTGACTTTAAGCACATCCAATTTAATTCGAATATTATTTAACCTTGACTTTATTGTTTTTATTTTATATAAAACAAGATAAATGCTCAATCGCAATTATAATATCAGATGTGTGTTTTAATGTTTTAGTTTTGTCAGTGGAGCAGATTATTGCGTTTTTAATAATTACAGCGGTACATGAATTGTTTTCACTCAAACTCTATCACAATAATTTGTGTTGCGAGACATATTAACGTCAATGTATATTATTAGATATCTTATTAACATACCATCCCTAACTGATAAATGTTAAGCCAGACAGATTGGACATAATGATCGCTAAAATAGTTTACTATGATACAGTTCATCATTTTTGTAAAGAAACAGTTCATTAATGTCAAAACTTCATATTGATCTATACTGATAATTTTGTACAGCGTTACAAAATATATAATTGAAATAAATGGCTTGGAGTATGATAAAATTATTTAAGGTGACCTTATTTTGTTAACTTATTTGCATTTCGTCAAGGTGACATTGCAGGTCTTTAAAAAAAATTAAGCGTTGTTCAATTTTTTCTTGTATTTTTATTAATATTAACCCATTACCATCAATCTGAAAAAGTAATTTCATATTAGTTCCTACTGATATAATGAAGATTGTGTGTTTTCTTTTAAAGTAAATGAATGACTTATAGAAAACAGCTTAAGTCTTTTATTTAATCACGCACATGATTTCCACAGCAATGACTTTCATTTATCATTTAATTTTACTTAAAAGGGTCTCAAAGTGATTTTTGACATGACTGAGTAGGAAGTATTGTTTAAAAATTTGTATGCAATTAAGTTAAGTCTGTACCAAAGTTCTGAGCAAAGTTTCAGATCATTCACTCACTTTCTTTTTCATTTCAAAAAGGATTATTATGAATGTGAAATAGGATCAAGAAATAAAATGCGCTTAAATTCACGCTAAGAATGGCACATAAATGCAATTATCAATTTAACTTTAGATATATTTCTTTATCATCTTACGGAAAACTTTCCGTTTGACGTACTTAACGTGTGTATTTATGTAAGACATTTCAAGATTACGGTTTAAAGCCTTTGGACCTCAGTGGATTCCCTTGGAGATTGTAAATGAAAATGACGCGTGTGAATCAGCTCATCATCTTTATTCCAAATGTCCACATATGCAGCATTCTTGTCTCTTGCTTTAAATATTGTATGTGAAATTAAGGCTTTAAATAACACTGTCATTTTGAATAAGTTTGTAACAAAACAAGCAGTTCAATACTTTTGCGTATTTAAAACCCAAGTTTTAGTTAAAAGCACACACACACGTGCATAATGTAATTATCAAGTGCAACAAATTAATTTATTTCGAAACTCTTTAACGGGCTTAAAACACGAAAAATGTTGTTTCTGTTTTGAGACTTGCATGTATGGCATGAAAACACTGCATGCTCATAAAAGTTATTGTAGCAATATTTTTCTTTGTGGAAATATCTCGTCGTAAAAATGGTATTAAAGTTGCTGCTTTAAAAAAAAATAAAAGCGGTTGTTATTTGCATTTCAATTTATGTATGGAATGCTTGTGTTTACTAAGGAACTCAGCTTAGCCGCTAGATAATTGTATATTAATAAAATACGTGTATCGATATCAGTCGTTTAACCAAACAAACAAATGAAATTGACGTTTAAAAAGGTGGAATGAAACAAAAATAGTTTCACATCAGTGACATAAAGCTTCGCAAAAAAATAAAGGTTTTTGTGTCATTAGGTTTGTTATTAAAGTACTGTAAGTTCTAAATGGGAACGACTTCGTTCATTTAATATTCATATTTCGCTGTCTGCACTTGTTCTTTATTTAGAAACATTTCTGATGTATTGTGTCGCAAATAATATATTGTTCTATTATCAAAACATTTCTCTGCCATATAGTTTTGACATAAGATATAAAAGTTGAAATATAAGCTTAATAAGGCCATAACCATAAAACAAATTTTATATTTACATGTTAATTTTACATTTCCAGTAATTTGAAAACATCGTAGTGTACATTCGAGTAATTCCGTGATTTGTATCCAGTGTAACGCCTCTAATCATAATTTGAAATCCTTTGTTTTAACGCAATAAATTTGACGCTCAGTTCGAAGAAAAACATCAACACATTCCATGTCAATTTGTTACACTTTATTGCATATAATTATTTAGTTTTGAAGAGCATGCTTTGCTAGTGTTTACCTTCGATTTGACATTGATATATCAATTTTATTACATTTACACATCAGGGTTTTATTTTGACTTTTTTATTATTCCACAAAAATAAAACAGTGATAATTCATAAACATATTTGAACGAAAGTTTCGAACCAAAAATGATTTTTGACAAATAATAATAATAATAATAAATTATTGTCTAGAATTTAAATATTGTATATTGGATAGAAATACTCCGAAACATTTAAACATCTTACAAATTTTCGTATGTTCTTATATACTTTCATTTGCATCCTCATAACCCTGGTAGAGTCCCAAATTCAACTAAATAACAACGTGTTAATTATTCATTAAATATTTACGTTTTATTGTCTAAGCTAAGTAACGATAACTTATCTTAAGCAACCTAAATGCTTCGTAATGTCTATAGTATCATGAAGCTGATTCATCAAAAAACCTTTCTATTTTTATTATTCATTTGGATGAAACAAGATCTTAAGCAGACGCATAATGTACTTTTGGTTTCTGATGAGAACCAATGCAGAAATTTTTACCATGCCCATTATGATTAGCTATTTCATTTCACAATTTAAACAAAGTGAAAAAAATAGATAAAACATGCTTTTAAACTGTTATTAAAACATTATAAAACATGTGTTTGACATGTCTAAAGAACTAAATAGATATGGATTTCTGAGGCATAAAATGCCGTTAAGAACAAGCTTAGAGAGGAAAAAAAGGAATTTTCTAACTTTATTAGAACATTTTACCATTGGTTTTCTAAAACAGAAAGGGGAAGCTTTGTTTTAATTATATCGGTTGAGAATAAGGAAAGGTCAATTACATATTTGACTTACCGACTGCTTTCAAGAGCTCGAACGTTGCCAAATTCAAACTTTATTCAGCTATGTTATATTCTTGTTTGAAAGTGTGTAATATATTTTCTTTGATAAAGAATTACAATTGGCCTTTAATTTACATTTTGAAAAAACGATAACAGCTGAAATCAAATATTTGTAATAAATTCGTTTTTAGTTTTTGACGATATTTCATCTGCAACGCTGAATGTAAATTTTCATCTACTGACCGTGAATATTTTGTACTCATTCGGGTTAAAAAGGTTTGCCCTTAAACATATTTTAGGTTAAAGCCTAAGTCATGTTTTTTGTTCAGTACTTTATTCTAGTAAGAAACAAAGTCGTTTTATATTTTATATTTTTATTTGTGAATTTGAATAATTTATTTTTAGATTGTAATACATACATTTACTTGACAGGAAAATCACTTGGTATTGGTAGTTGTGATAAAATGATATTTTATTTAGAAGCAATAACCGTACTGACAGTTTATGAAGTTAGTTGTAAATTTCTAGGTCAAAACTTGAAGAGGTATTTTGATAATTGACATGTTTATTATTGAAATTAAAGAGCAGTTCCACCATTAATATTGCAGATGTATTTAAGTGCGCAAAACTTGCCTGCCGTCTATAGATCGGCAAATTTTTTCAAACAATGAAGGATTAATAAATGTAAATAACATGCAGCGTTTACGAATATATTGACGTGTGTACACATGACAAAATATACTATTTCACCACATAATTTATTACTTTGTACTTAAATACAAGTTGTTATTTATGCAACTTATGACGTATTATATGTAATTTCCGCTGACGTTTTAGGTAATGGTTAAATTATTTTACACCTACTCCGATTGCATTGTTTGTTTTTTTGTTGTTGTTGTTTTGATTTGTATTGTTTTTCTTAAAGGAATAACACCTCAGAAATTATTTATTCTCATGATACTCTACAGCAGTATAGCGAATGCCCACTAAATAAATACAAACTAGCTGGCTGTTTGCAAGTATTTGATCAAGTCATACATTCTTGGAAGATTAGGGTATTAAACAGTAAATTCATATTGGGAGACATGAAAAAAGTACCTGATAGAAATAAAGCTATAACAGGATGGTTAATGTCTTGCTCTATATACCTATGGACACGCATCTTTTTTTAATATTTGAATTAATATGGCCACTTTTATGAAATTGTCGCTTTCATTACAGTAACGTTTCTGTGACTTAAAGCTTGTACGAACATTTGGTAAAAATTTCGCTATGTTATGTGTACAGATAATATATGACCTAAACAAAACAAAATTTTACACAGAACATTTGATGTACTCGAATTAAATCATTTCGTTCCTGAATTCAAATATCTAATTGTTTTATTTTTACATTATTGTATTCGCCAGTTTCACTTCCTATGCAGGCGTTACGACAATGATTGATTGTAATAAAATAACGACTTTTAATACAATATTAATGTATTTTAACAAATAATGCATTCAATATTGTTTTTGTTTACTTCCATATTATTTGTACTAATGAAAACTTTATTAATAAATTATTTGTTACGATGATTTCAGAGTGTGCGAATTTATCTAACCATCCTTTATCGAGATAACATCAATTTTTATGAGGATCATTTAAAATGTAAATTGATATAATTACCAACCTTTTAGGAAAAATCGCTCATGCAAAGTGATGTATAAGTCCTTGGTCTGTAAGATATATTCGACCGTAGTTTCAATGAATGTTTAACCATTTGAAATATTGTTGATTATTTCTAAATATTGTCCATAAGTAAACAATTAATTACAGCGCGATATATATAACCTTGTCATTTCAATAGACAATATAAACCCTTTTTATTCATGTCTGTTCATTTTGTTCTATTATCACATTTATGCATAATTGTTTTTAAGTAGTTTTTTTTAAATAAGCTCCTTAAACTTAAATTGAATTTTTAACACAGCTTTAATCTATCAATTCAGCAATGTTTTAAGAAACTTTTACATTCTTAAATATAAATTCGTATGTTCAGACGTAAAGCTATTCCAATTATGAAAATATGAATGCGCGCGAACAAAGCGATATCGCTTCTCTGTTATCAATGGTAGTAGCGCCAATAACATCTCTGGAGCTTACAGAAATGTGGTTACAAATATCTGGTGTTACTCCTTACAATCTATTGGATTTTTCCGTTTGCTTTGCGGTACGCTCTGACAATAGTTTTCTCAAATAAATAAGAAAATCAGCTAAAAACAATCTCAGTCCAACGTCTATGGCACAACTGCGCCTCTGATAAATTTATATTGCATAACTGAACAACTGTTTTTAAGACATTAACCTGGAAGTTTTCTTTGATATAATATTTTATGCATTCAAGTAAATAATTTTCTTTTGTGTTTTGTTTATCAAATATAAGTTAATATGTAACAAGGTTTTTAAAAATACACGTGTATGTTTACCCAAACATTTGAATAAAAGATATAAAAAAATACAACTTAAAGCGTATGTTTGAAAAGGGCGTTTAGACAAGAATAAGATTTATGAATCATAAGTATTTTACACATTTTCAATATATCAGTAACTGGTGTTTTAATCGACTAACTGTGGTAAAAATTTTACTGTGTTAAATTTATGTTGTATACTTGTTTCGAAATATCTAAATTTGCTTTTTTTTATTTCGATGTTTTAGATAAAACAGTAAAACTGTTATAAAAACCTTAAGGTACTCCAAAATAATGATTGAATCATATATCAGAGATTATTTTTCTTGCTAGCAAGCATTCTATTGACCGGATATATTGTTTAAACATATAGTATCTTACCTTTGAAATAACATCGAAAAATTAACATGTTCTTTGTAAAATGTCTAAACGTACAATTTGTAAGACTGAAGAAAAATGGCCTCTGGCAAACTGCATAATTAAATATGTAAACTGGACTTGTAAAATAAAAGGAATAATTAAAAAAAAAGAATTTTAAAATTATTTCACCTTTTTTGTTGCTCTAATTTTTATACGCTTAAAGTTTTTTTTGTTTTAATTTCCTAAATGATCTACAAAGAAACGTTAGCAAAAATAGTCCATACTGCTTTTGATAAAAAAAGCAAAAAAATAGCTTGTCAGATTTATATCCGCGTTTCATGCATAAAATCACAAATGTTTCTGATTAGTTCGTTAATTGACGTTGTACAAGCACCAAAATCGTCTGTTCTCTGTAATCTGATAGGTCAGTCTACAAGTGATTCAAATATCAAGGATGGAATTATTATGACACGTTAAATTGAATGACGTCATCTGTAGACACAAGTGTTAGTTCTAATGCCGATGCAATTGCCAAATATGGCACAAGAGTTAAGTGTCATGTACAACTATTATTTTCAGCTTGACTGTAATAACTTGTAATAGGAACAATGTGTCGTTTATGCTTGTATTACAAGATTTTTTCTAGTCTATGTGCTATTTTTCATTTAATAAGAAATTTTAGATAGTATTGGTATGATAGTTTTGTTTCACAAATTTTAACGTTTCCATTTTAGTCCGTAGCTTTGTGTTAAATTATTCTCTATAATAAAAAAATATAATTACACCTAAACTGAAAGTGTCAAATTATGACTTGAAAGCTGAGCTGGGAAAATGCCCATTGGTTGGCTTTTTGTTCCAGCAAACAGTTGTCTAAAATAAACAAAGAAAAGAATAAAAATGAAAGCTCTTTTAAACTAATAAAAACTGAAAAGAAACTCGAATGGGGTCATTTTAAATTTTCAACCATTGAAATCAAAAGGGGTACAGGAAACGGATACATTAAAGGGTTGTAATGAAATGCGAATAAGTAAAAAAATAGTCTTTTGTAGCGGTTCATTGCTCGATTTGAGTAAAATGCGCCCAAGCGCATATCGATTTAGGCCATAGTGCACGATAAAATGGAGACTCATCACGTCATATTGGAATGTAAAATAAAGAAATGTAATATAGTTAATAGTTAAGAACAAAATATTCAAACGGAATCAATATATATAAATTATAGTCAACCATACCATTAGGATATCTATTTTTTATAAGAAAAAATAATTTCCACGGAATTCAATTATTGATTGAGAATGTTTTCATTTCCATAAATGTTGTAACGGTTGGTTATTTTTTTAGTTATATCATGACTTCTGTCTCTAATCATACACGAAGTTATAAATTAATAATGTTTTAGATTTCATGATCTAAAATGCCGATATATTGACTACGTGTAACTGATCAAATGATAAGGATTGAGTGGTATTAGGTCAAATTAATCATGATAAAGCAAAATAGTTTTAATTACGAACTAACTAGATACATTGGGAAGGGCATTATTTCGTCATAATGTAATCGGTGTAGTGACCTATGGTATCGTAAAAGTGATGATAAATTAGCACGTTATTATTGCTATACAACAATAATTAGTCTTAAATTAAGTGTTAATATGTGTGCTTTCGACATACTTATAATATTGGAGGATATATATTATATAAATGTTATAAATAAGTATATGCTAGAACAGCATGCCCACGGACAGAATTATTATTACTATAATAAGGACATTTGTCTGTACTTTCCATTCAAATCTCGAACGCTCTTATTACATGAATTAACGCAATGATACAATTACCATACATGTATATTCAAAGCGGTTTAAGCTTTGCTTTTGTAGTTTAATTTGAGAAATATTTCTTGATGACTTACATTTATTCCATGACATTTACTTGATATTTGATTATATAAGGATAATATAAGTAAAAAATGACTCGTATATATTTCATCTGTTCTAGTCATTAACAAAAATGTTTACCCACCTTGTTTGATTTTTAAAAGATCTTGTAACACATTTTTTCATGGTTTTATTTCATAAATATGATGCTCAAATTAAGATTTGTCAATTTTGTAAGTTCTAATAAGCATCATTCATAAAGATATTAACGAATTTAACATTTCATGTAAAGAAAGTGAAGTAATTAGAAATTTATTATCTATAAATTCTTAGTCAAATTTTCCAATAAGAAATTAATGCATATAATTTATTGATTAAATAATATGTGCACAAATATTTGCAGTACACATTTAACATATTCGTTGATGTTTGAAAATTGTTTATTTACATAATTATATACATATTTAATTTATTGCAAGTGTGGTATACACACAGTAACAATATCAATCACAAAACATACAAGATCTTTAAGCATTGTGTTTATTAAAGGTGGTGACAAGGGTGGGGAAATGTGTGATTACATTACTTCTGCATTGATTATTTTAGCGAATGTTTTCATTTTCTATACGTTGCACAACATTGATTACTACAATGTATGATCAATGTAAAATGCTTCAAGTGATTTATGGAAAGAACAAATGTAATAATAGCAAGTACAGGTATGTTCTTAATGCATATAACAATGTATTATTAATAGTTGACTTAATGTAGAATCAAGCAATTTGACATGCGTTTCACTGATTACAATTTGTAATATATTTTGTTTTTCTTTTGGGAATCATTAAATATCCGTTTTTTACAGAGAATACTGTTACTGTTATATATAATAGAATATGTTTCAGATGAAATGAGATAAATTAATGTTAGTGTTGCAATTAAGTAAATGGAAATTAAATTTCAAAAAGCTGGGCGTACTTTCCTACGGCTTGGAAGATGACCTTTTTGATTGGACTGAACACGCAAACATTGCATTAACTGCGCTGCATTTTTATTTTATATAAGTATTTCTACACAATCAAAGCCATTTATCAGAACATCACTTCAAGGCGAAACGCTAGCAGAGTTAATAGAGAAATACATTTCAGTTATAGTTTCATGTACACGAAGTAGTTAGACACGTTTGATTTTCGATATAAATACTCGATTGTATACTGATATAAAACATCTGTCATTGTAAGTAAAATATAATTCTAAAGTAACATGCATTGCAATCATTGAAAATGTCTAGAAATGAAAGTGAATGTATCTTGCCCTTGTCATTCACTGTTTATAATGACGGTTTCATGTCACCAATAATTTACAGTGGATTGTAAACAAAAAACATCATTAAAACATTACATTCTATATTAACACGTAAATGTACACTTCTTTTCTTATTCTAACATTGTTCCCAATTGTAGTAATTTATGAGATATGTGTGAACATTACACGTTGATTGTGTCCTTTGTTTTTCAGAAATGATAACTAATGTTCGATAACTTCATTTTTCCTTTAGTACGTACAGACCTTTTTTTTAAAGGAAAGTCCTTTTTTATTTTTATTTTTTGCGGAACTGTAATATTACATATTTAATGAAATGTAATGGTATATGCAGCTACATAATGCTGTCAATTTGTAGTAGAGTTAACTTCGGATCAAATCAATTAATTTTCTGTAATGATATGCAATAGCGAGACCTAAATGAACAGTTTTATTTTCTATGCTTGCAAACATTTCTAATTTAAAATAAAACAAACAAAAAAAAAACACACACACACAAAAGAGGTTTATATTCCCGAAAGTGCAAAAGATTAAAAACTTTACAGAGTTCAAAGCATGTTACAAAGCAATAAAAAGGTTTTTTTTTTATTTTTTTATTTTCATTCTTAATCTTTAAATCGTGTGCCCTGTGAATAATTCTATGTCCATTTGTACATATAAAGATTAACTAATAAAGAGATAATGACATCCATAATTGCAAAACTTACAAGATTCGTGTTTCTTGTTCTGTTCTGCTAACAAAGTGCTTGCTTTTTCTTTCATGTTTTCTTTCTTTGATATTGGATTTTGGAATGAAATTCTCCATTTTTTTATATTTCTAAATGATATAATGTTCATTTTTACAGTAATTCAAAAATGTGACTTAGTTAAAATTCCAAAAGCTAATTAAAAGCAACACGAAAGATTAAAAAAAAAGTTTAATAGTTTAATTTGTTACAATGCAATTATGTTACAAACTAGCTTCATTACGAAATTTCTCATTTATATAATGAAATTGAGCTTTTTCATTCTTTATTATTCTTTGATGTTAAAATATTTAGGAAAAAAATCTGAAATTGGCATCGTATTTTGTATAACGTTCAATGTTTGCCAAGCTTTTATGAAGTAACATACATTTTTAACACTGTAAATTTGTAACAGTTTGTTCTGGCCTGTGTTTAATTATTTATTATATGAAAGAGGCACTAGTATTGTCATCATAGAAAATAAAACAATAAATTTGATGACCGTACTATACGCCACATTCATAAAAACAAAACAAAAAACATCGACACCGTTAAAGTGACATGATACTTGTTTTTGTTTCTTTTTCATCGCTAAAGTCAGCTGAATTGACTATATATCTAATAAAAACGATTGACATGAAAATGGTGATTGACCAATAGTTGGTACTTGAAAATGATTGTTATAAATATATAATTCCGACTAAAATATAAATAGCGTGGGTAAATTCCGATTGATATTTTAGAAATTTTCTAGGGACATGTGAATGTTTATTGTTCATGCAAATAATCATATGGTTCACAGGAATTATACAAAAATGTAAAATATGAAGTATATTCTGTGTGCAGCTGTTCACTTACGAACATCTTCCTTCAGCCCCTTAGCCGAAACTGGAACTGAAACTTGCTTGTTCCACTGTCAGAATGAAAAGACACAATAAAAACGAATCTCGAATTAGTATCAGGGAATGTAACGTATCAAGCGATTTACGTATACATTTTCATTTTAGACTTTTATAGAAGGTTTACTGCAATGGCGGTTTTTATAAGTAGCGTTTTCATAACAAATAACAAATGACCTTATTGCATAATTTGCAAGTACAATGTAGCATAAATAGACTTAAAACACGATTTTATGACTAAATGAATTAAATTCCTGGTTTGTATAATTATATAAATATTTGTAAAACTTTTTTCAAGGTACTTTTTGTTTTCACGTATGATAATGGTATTAGAAACGACTGATAAAACGTCATTTAACACATCGCAAAGTCATAGTACATCTATTTACTACATCATTAATAGATTTCTGTCTGTTTTTCATTGAAAACATGTATTATAATAACATATAAACAACATCTCTTGCGGCATGAACATTCATATTTGGAAACATATTTGGGAAAAATACCCTCGTTGAATTGAAAACACATTATGGTAATGTAAAGACTGTCAATTATAGTTGCTTTTTATAACTCCAAAATCGCATACTGTCAGATGTGTTGTTGACAAATGGACTCTAAAATATCATATAACAGCTCGACTTCTCAGTGAAGAGTGGAGGGGGATTAAGCTACCAGACAAGTATGTTATGTTTGACAGACTTTTGTGCACTGCTCAAATAAATACTGTCATATAGAATCACAAAAAAAAGTTTAATATGTTATTCTCACCATATGACATTAGTGCCGCATCAGTGTTACTTAAATTGTGTTATACGATCATCTTATGTACAATCAGTACAAACAAAATCATGTTGTGTTTGCTTAAAATCTGATGTTTCCATGCCATAATGTTGTTCCAAGACATTTCATCTTACCATTTATTACAACAATAGGAAACTGTTACATTGTTTATAACTGTTTCTTGCCTTAAAAAATAATTGCTGGTTTTATATTTAGATTTATATAATGGTTTCAAAGTGTAACAAAACTTTAAATTCCCATTAATATATAAAGTAATTTGTATAATAGAAATGGGAATCGCTTATTGTACAAAATTAGTAAATATTATCAATTCCTTGTCAAAAATAAATAATTCTTAACCCTGTAACAAAAGTATATATACTTTGATGAAACAGTACATTTGAAGCTAAAAACAGTGAAAATAATTCGTTACTAAAGAATAAAAAATGTTTTAAGTAGAGCAAACAAACTCAACGTTTAAGTTTTATTTTTCGAAACACATTTTAGCATAGCGAGTCAATTGAAGAAAACACGATATAAATATTGCATAAAACATAAGGGAATGAATTCAAACGAGACCGACAAACATCATTTCTAAAAAAAAACTATGAACATGTGACATAATTTTTATCAAAAGGGATATGAAATACGAAAAAGCTATATCTTTTAACAAGGGCATTCATGATAAATTGAGACATTGCTTTTATTTATTTGAAAAGTCACATAAAAGAAACTATAATTTGTGTCTTGTGAAAAAATTCCTTAAGCTGCAGGTACATTGTACGTTGTGGAAATAGTAAAACCGGGACAACAACAATGCCAACACAAACATTGTATATTGTCGTAAACGGCGACTTCCGTCGAATGACGATAGTAATGCCTACTGTTTGGCTAAGATTTTGTTCACCTATATCAGCGTCTAACCTTTAAATACAAATTAAGTAAACCTGCTACATATCACATTTAATTTAAACTAAGACCTTCAAGACTTAAACATTTTCATTAAGTATTTGGAGTTTTGAAAATGCAATTTCCTTGCTTCTTTACTGCGATTTTAATTTAAAGACAGACAAAGAAAAACCGAATTCATATATATCTGAAATTGGCATCATCTTCTGTTTAATTTACTGTGTTTGCCAATTTGTCCGACATTTCAGAGAGAAAGAAGCAGAACACATTACGCGTAATTGAATATTTTGAATTTCTGAATAAAACCTTTCCTACCAGGCCAAATTAACGCAAACATATTTATTAAGATTTTTTGTATACGCTGCTAAATATTGTTGTTTGTTTGTTTGTTGTTGTTTTTTTTTGTTTTGCTGATACCGTAGCCAATGCGACTTATTGGATGTTTAATCGTCAATGCTGCAACATAAAAGCATGACATATATTTTCTTAAAGATACTTCGAAAAATATTATATATATTATTTCGGAGTTAATGATTAAATCTAGGAGGGAAATACTTGAGTATATGTTTCTAAATGAAACAGTTATGTCCCGATAAGTGCAACTTGAAATGACTATTAATGTACACATTAATACGTGCTTCATTAACAGAAATTTACATTGAAATTATAAAATTGATATGAATTTAATACATCAGTAATCATATAATATCATAATTGCTGAACGTAACCTCTCAAGAGAACCAGAAAAAGTCGCGCTTTTATACTGTTTGCCTTTCAGAATTCATATGCACATGACTGGTTGATATTGTGGACGCGTATGGTACAATGTACTCTTTTTATTCTGGACAAAACTTATTGAGTGTCATTTTGAAGGAATTTGTGAAATGTAAAAATCAGCATCTTGTGTTTTATAAGGTATTCACTAGAAAAATATTCAAATTTTTCAAACCAGTGTAAAATGTGTAAACATGTATTAATGGTGGGAAGGGGGAGGAGTGCAGCGCGATTAACAGATATTTAAATATCCGGAACATCTTACAAGAAAGTTTGAATAGGACAAAATTGGACGAAATTCGTTTTAATTGATAACCAAATATTATTGACATATATCCAATGTAGAATAGCAGTTAAGCTTGAAATCAAATTTTTATTACATGTATCAAAACTTTCAAAGTGTATCAAAAGGAAAGTACGGTATGTATTCAGCTATCCACTGGAATGTTAGATATTACCATAATACAAATAATCTAACCAGTTTAAACTAATGATATGTTTTGACGTTAATATCAAATTGAGTTTTATGACTGAAATGTAAATGATACTGACTATTGACTATACAATGATTTAATGTTGAATTATGTTATGTAACAAAATCTGGAAACAAAGTGATCCCTCGGAAGCATTGATCACAACAAAATTACAAGAAAATTGCAGATTCGGTTTGATTGAGAATGTACATGAGGGATAATAATAAACGCAACATCCGTCACGCCGAGGGATAATAATAAACGTAACATCCCTCACGCCCACTAGCACCGGCTTGAGCGGTACTCAATTCTTAACACTTAATAGTGCTGGTATCAATGATCCCGAAGGACCAGAAAAATATAACAACACTGAAGTAAAGTACAGAGCAACTTTTTACATCTTCCACACAGCAACACCAATACTCATGTTCCGTTGACTCTTAACAAAACCATACTCTGCTTACGAGTATGCATGCAATGAAGGGATTTCTTTTTCCTGCAGATAACAATCTGTTAGCTCATAGAGTTAATCGTGCCTATTTCCTTAGGGAAATCAAAACGTAAAATGTAAACTGTGTTGTACAATATCAAACGTAACTACTGGCATAGTGAACATGACTGTATGCTTTTGTCACAATTTCACTTATCCGGCTCGTTAGATCTATATAAAGCGCCTCAAATTGAACAGTCACACATATTCATTTTTCTTCATTTACTTATTATACTGTGTTTGGAGATTATGCCATATTTGTTTTCAGACAGAACTGATAAAATGTCCACAGCTGACAGATATATTTGAATTAAATGACAACAAAGCAGACAACTTTCAAACTGGCACACTCCATTGATTCTCAATGTGCACAACTATCTAATGCTTTGAATGAAATGTAATAATGCAGTTTCACATGCGAAACACACACAGTAGGCATATAATGATAAAGCAACTGGTCGTTTTATATCAATCCTCTATTTACTTTATTCGAGGTGTAACTAATTATCCTTAACTTAAAGTTGTATCTTGTAACGCTGTACAAATTAGAACTGAGTATTATATGATAACTATTTAGACACCTATTATTTACGCTCATTTGAGTTAAATAAAGCATTCAGTAATCTTAGGCATTTCCAACTATACATTTTTGTTAACATGTTGAAGTAATTGTTGAAATCTTCTACTTTTGAAGTATATTAATAGATGTCATACGACTAAGAAACTTCAATCTGGAGGACAGTCACGATTGTGCTTATGAATTTTGTTATTCAGCTTATAACATATATATTCCGCATTGTTGTACTATTTAGTTTTGTAACAAAACGGCATAATACTAAAATTAGACACACAAACAGTTTTACTTCGTTACAAGTGTTGAACATTTTTTATGGTCAACAAACAAATTTTACTTAATATTACACGAGTGAAGACTGTGACATCGTTGCCATATAACAAACAATTTAAAAACAGTATAGTTCAATATATCCTATGAAAAAGATAGGATTTAAGTACTGATTATTTTTTTGTTTGTTTGTTTTTTGTTGTTGTTGTTGTTTTTTGTTTGCTTTGTTTTTTTTATTTCGTCTAAATTGATAAGTAATTCAACCATTACCAGAAATAACCTATTTATAGAGTAAAAATGCGTTAAAATCGTCGCCTTATTAGAGCTCATTACAAATATCATTTCTTTTCATCCAACGGAAAAGATAAATACTTTCTTATGAAAACTGGAATAAAATATATCAAATGGTTCGGTTCCTATCTACAATATATTCTCCAAATGTAAGCATGTAAGTTCTATAGTTATAACGGATGGTAGTAGCAACAATAGCTAAACCATTTAAAGATTTTATCTCGCATCTGAATGAATAAAATGAATGAATAAATGAATATATGAATGAATGAATGAATGAATGAATGGAATGAATGGAATGAATGAATGAATGAATGAATGAATGAATGAATGAAGGTTTAACAGGTATCTTTTGAATCGTCTTTACTTTCTTACGGAAAACAGAGTCAATTTAAAAATTAAATCAGATAGTCCGATCCTTATTCATGATAATAGTTTATTCTATACGACATATGAATGAGACGGTTTTTTATTTAATCTGTCTATGAAAATTTCAAAATCGGATACAAAAACAATAAAGAATATGAAACAAAATTACCAAGGAAAGGGACGCATCCCAACACAAAATGTCGAAATTCAATTGATAATGATAATTTATAGTGACAACTGTATTTTGAACAGTTTCTTTGGGAACAACCGTTTGACAATTGATCGAAACTGTTGATAATCGCATGCATTATTATGATGTCATAATGGGAAGTTAAAAAGTAAGTTGGTTGACTACGTAAAACAATTATTGTAGGAGTATCATGATTATTGATGAGGTATGTTGTGTGGTTAACACATTGCTGTGACGTATTATCGTAATTCCACTAAATGTTATAACGACGTGAGAATGGCAATGTAAGGACGATGAAACCTAATATTATGGTAACAAAACAATAACGGAAAATGAGTAAGAAGAGAACCCATTCATTTTTTTTTAAGTTTTTTTTTAAGTTTTAAACAAACTCTCATTAAGATTATTGTACAGTTATCAATTTTATATTAAAATATTAAAGACAATAGATGTTTAGTTGAAATACATTATTTTCTTTTTAATTTATCTTGTCTATTATCAAATATATGCACGGTATTTTTTTATTAAGAATAATTTAATAGACAAATCGGGTAAAAAAATAAACAGAATACGGTATTTTTTTAAACACTTATGTGAATTTATAGGCACACAACTTAAAACGTGTGCAGAATAATTTCAAACTGTAAAATTATTGTTATACGGCTGTTTTTGTTTTTTTTGTTATTTTTTTGTGTTTTTTTTAATACGGTTCGATAAACTTTACATTATGTAAGGAAGGCCATGCAATGAATCAAAAAGTGCAACTTTATACAGTGATATCATCACTTAATGTCAAGTATGTTTAATGTATGCGGTAAGAAATGACATAAGCTATTATGGCGAAGTTTTTGTTTACTTATTATCATAAATAGTGTGTTTGAAAAAAATTATCCCGTCGAAATTTTATATAAAATAGCAAATATCCAGAAGTTGTTGGCAAAATATGTGTTCAATCATTTGACCATCATACTCATTAAAACAATTGGGTTGATTATAGCACGAGATTAGAAAACACATGTTTCTCGGTAGCGCAGTAGGTAGCGCGTCAGATTCATAATCACAATAACAATTCATTCATTCATTCATTTTTTTATTTATTTATTTATTTATTTACTTATTTATTCATAATTACTTATCATTTAATTAATTAAATAAGAAATAATTGATTGATTGATTGATTGATTAAATTATTTATTCCTTTATATATCTATTTAAGATTTATTTATTCATCTATTTCTCTATATCTCGTATCTACATATTGATTTATTTGACAGTGGTAATGTAATGGACTATCACAGATGAGGCAATGGTACGACGTTCAATTTTATTGATGATGGAGAACAAAAGAAATCAATATAATTGTAACGGTTGTTTTCCAATCTATATAATTATATCATTATGTAAAATAACATATGCTTGTAAAATTGCTTAAAACAATATGATTTTACGTGTGTACTTTCTGCATTATTAGAAGCACGAGCGGGCACATGTGTATATTCACGCAAGTTCATATCGCTAGCTGGATGTCTCCATAACGTCCCAGTGGAATTCATACCTATAGTGTTTAGGGGCAATTCAAGGACAAGTAAAGTATAGCTCTTTGTCATTTAATTAAGGCGTTAAAAACCAGGATATGTAAGTTTGTTATAAATGATATTCTTAGTTTAAATGCAAATGGAAAATCAGTTGTTCATAGGCTGTATGTTAATATATGTTTCACCACGTGGCTTTGCTGTTCATGCAATGATCAGGGAAGGCTCAACAAAATAACAACATTACAGTGGAAATAACACTTTGCATGAGCCTGCAAACTAACACAACGGCACGGAAATCAAAAGTAATCGCCAAATGTTTATGACAGATGTCCTGGTTTTGTTACGATTAATAATTATTAATATTTTACACTTCATGGCCATTTATTAGAAATTAAGTTACATCGTGTGATTGTCAAAAAACATCGTTGTAGTCTTAGCCCTACTTGACTTGATGTTGCAGTCTGTCAAGATTTTTAATTCATAATTGTGTCTCCTCTGTGCCGCCGTTATAATATTGTCGGATCCTGTTTCATGACATTTGCGTTGAATTTGATTAACGGTATGTCCAGAATGACAAAAAAAGTTCATTAATATATTAAGAATTGAAAAAGTAAATATGGCTCAAAAG
The DNA here is from genome assembly GCF_026571515.1 of Ruditapes philippinarum. Classification (NCBI taxonomy): domain Eukaryota; kingdom Metazoa; phylum Mollusca; class Bivalvia; order Venerida; family Veneridae; genus Ruditapes; species Ruditapes philippinarum. The sequence goes on from NW_026858214.1 coordinate 147,955, forward strand.
TATGTATAATCAAATATATTATAATACTGCACAGAACTAAAACAAACCATAAAGTCGGTCTTACCTACGTGTGAATTAAAATTTACAGACTGAAGATTACAAATAATTTCCCGAGATGAGAAAAAAAACATCATTTTCTTTTTTAGAATGTTAACAAAGTGAAGTGTTTGCCTTTAATGACTTCATTTACAAAAATTTTCAAAGAAAGAGTAATTTAGTCAAAATTCACGCCAGGATATCTTAAAAAGTACAACGTCTGTGTTAAAAACATCTTCAACCGCTGGGCTTATTATAAATGTTATTTTTCTTTTTATGCACCAAATATGTATAAACATAAAAAGCTAAAAGTGGTCTAATGTACCTTTGGCATATATTTAGATGTTGAGTTAATGTGCAATTGGAGTTATGGTATGTTATAAATAGCAGACACGTTTTAACACTCGAATCATTTCAATTTCATGCCGTATCATTACCCTGTGTGAAAGTAAGAGGCGAGTAAATGGGTCAAAAATATAAGAGTCTGTAAATTCCTCTTAGCTTCAGCAGTTGAGATGGGTTTTCTTCTGATTTTACTTGAAGCTTATAAAAACCGAGGTAAGCCAACGTCATATTTTAACTTAGATGCCAATTAACGTATTGGTGCGGTGCAAATATAACAAGACAAAAAAAACACATTTTATAAATTAAATAAGGAAGGCAGATAAAAATACTTCCGGGAACGTTAACATTTGGTATGAATAATAAATCAATAACGGGAGTAACTCGCACCTAAGGTTTAATATGATCTTACAGATAACAATCAAGATATTGTATTTTGTTATTAATTAATGATTTTCTCCGGGCAATAAGTATATTGTTTATCGTTGAATTTAAGAAGAACTGGATACTTGCATTTTAGTAAATTATTAAATGTATGTAACAATGATGTTTATATGTTAAAACAATCATTTTGATGTAAAAATGATATTATAACTGTGCATTAGACATTATGTGTCAATTATTAATCGGATTTTACGTCGAAACAATACAGCAGAGATCAGCTTGATAGCACAACATGAACATGAACAAATCCAAAGTCGTTGGACGGGATTCAAATCTAGCTGTGAGAGGAAAGTCGTTTGATGTCAAATATCTTACTGGTGTGTCTTCATCAATTTTAAAGGAAAGAATAAGAAAAGAATAACTTTTCAGTCTTTGTTTTCATGTCAGTTATGATAGCTCCTTTTTTATTCTAGTCTATTCATTTTATTTTCATTGGTATTAATTAATTGAAATCAGATAATTCAGTATTATTATCATTCTTAAAGATGTCATAGTTATAAATATAAAATAACTACCATGACAAACCAAATCATGTTCAAGTCAAAATCCCAATTGCTGTAAACATAAAACATTGATACTAGCATCGAAATGCAGCAATAAAAACCGGGGGAGTTCAATATAATTTATATTTTTTATAGGTAAAATAAATATTTACATGTACATTATAAGATACATTTTTTGAGTTGCTAACTTAGAATTAGTCTTATTTAGATAATGTTTGACCAGAGGAGGAATACCGTTTCAAATAGCTTTTCAAATACGTTTGCTGTTCATAGATATGTTAAAAGATCTTTTTCTGTTTCTATAACTTTCATTAATCGAAATGCATTTTTGCTCATTGACAGTGTATCTTCCGGTGTCGTTTATCTCTCCATGAAATGAAAGAAAATGTCCACAATTTATAAAATAAAAAGCAAAATGTATTTTGTACGGATAAAGTAAATAATTATATATTAAGTAATAAAATTGAGCGTAAATGTGTAGCCTTGTCGTAGTAACAGTTATGGTAGTAAGTATATTTCATTTGCGTTTGTAAATTTTCTAAATTATGTTTATCAAATGGTTGATTATCAAACATCCAACGTTTTTGTAAATTATCTTTATGTTTTATTGTTGGTATTATCAGCACAAAAATTGTCAACAATAGTTTTTATCTTACAATTATATCGCGTTCAATGGCACTTATTTGAATGCATTATGACTATCAAAGGCTGGGCAAATAAAATGGGAATCCTTTTAATATGTGTAGCTGTGGAAAGACAAATACTGAGTCGAAAACCAAATAAAACATCAAATAGTTTGAGCCTTTGTTAAACAGACACTTACATTTTATTAAATGTTTGAAATACATCAACTGCTAGGGAAAAACATTGTTTGCTAAGCATGTGTTTCTAAGAACAATTATAAAAACAACTTTCTATAAATATAAAAGTAATTAAATGTTTTGACCAGTAAAATCAAAAGCATTTGTGTTAGATTGACAGTTCTCATTATTGTTTTAATCAAATATATATCGACTTTATTTGTATACTATTATAATAAGATCTTTCATCATCTCAGTATCGGCATTTTTAATGGACTACATTTACATAATTTTGTTTTAGCTTTAATGTTTTGAAATCAATCAAAATAAATTGGTTTTAATTGAACACTCATTTAATCTATTCAAATAACGGCCAGCACGTTATCAATCTTTCATACACATTTTGATTACATGATGCTCGATGTTTTACAATTCGCTTTAAAGGTAAAAACAAATCTATTTAAGTAATATTCTGTAATCGTTATATTAATAAGTGAGCATCGATTATTTAACAATTCAATTTTTCTCAATGAGACCGACGTTTAATCACAAACAAGCCAAAAACTGCTAAAACAGTAAGCAACTTCAACAGTACTAGTATGTCTCATTGGTTATAAATCTAATTTCTATCATTGAATTATTTCTAAAAAATAATTGTTCCCGATTTCACAAAATCTGAAACATTGATTGAAAAATCAACGCAAGGTTTTAATAAACACTTTCTTAGATATTTTATAAGTGTTTGTCATTCGCTCAACTCGTTTATTTTTCTTTGAGTTTCAATCATTTTCATATGTTTTGAATAAAAAAAAAAAAGATTATCAGTCGTTGGGACACTGACTTAATTCGTATGTTCGCGTTTTGTAAATTTCTCAGATTTTGTTTTCTTTCATTTTGGATTAAGCGATGTTACGATCTCTTTCTTCAAACTTCTTAAAGATGAAATATGTTTATTCCAAGAGCTAATTTCAAACAGTCACGAAATATAAAAAGTACGTTTGATTAGTTATTTTTATAATGTAATTATGTAAAAACTAAATTTTCAATATGTTTTCTCATTTATATAATGAAAGTATGTTTTGTCAATTCATTGTTTTTTTAATGTTTAAATATTAGAGAAATTTCGTATCTGAAGAAAGATTTATTTTGTAAAATGTTGAATTTTTGCAAAGCATTTATGAGGTAAAACACATTTTGAAATGATAAGATATGGCATTTTTTTTCCTGGTCGATGTTGAAGTGATCCCACGCAGGGGAAAGTATAACTGTGCTGAATTTAATTATCTCCCTTTATATATACTTTATCTGTCTAAATTCATTGTATCCTACGGATCTACTTGATCTTACGGGATCCAGTTGACTTTCGGAAATAGATATATAGTTCTCTGGTCCCAATCAGTGAAGAAGACAATAAAAATGTCATCGTTGATTTGTGAGAGATGATAACAGGGAACAAACTCTGAAATGAAGCTGAATGTTGAGTTTGTTTCAATGTGTAGTGCTGTTATCGACTGTATTTAAAGCTGTTCTGAAACAATCAATTTTGTGATGGTGGATGAGCAGCAGCTATGCTTTCATGACTGTTCTGCTAGGCGCTGTACCGTAATTGGACTGGCATATCGATGTGGTGGTATGTGTGTATATATTCTCTCATTTTTATATATATATATATATATGAGCCGCGTCATGACAAAAACAACATAATGCAAAACCGACCAGTATGGATCCAGACCAGCCTGTGCACCCACACAGTTTGATCAGAATCCATGCTGTTCGCTTACCAACCCTTTTACAAGTACAGCATATGATAGCGAACAGCATGTATCCTGATTAGATTGCGCGGATGCGCAGGCTGGTCTGGATCCATGCTGGTCGCAAACGCACTATGTTGGTTTTGTCTTGAAGCGACCCATATATAACTGAAACTGGCATCGTCTTCTGATTGGTTTACTCTGTTTGCCAATTTTGGTCGACATTTAAAAGAGAATTGAGCAACAATATATTGATTAAAAGTAATTGAATATATCTTAATGTTGTATAGAACTTTTGTGACCGGGACAAACTTAACACAACATGATAAGAAAGGGAGGCTGCTAAAACATACCATTTTGTTGATATCGTAGCCAGTTTTACGAGAAGAATGTCTAAGGTATATTACTCCAAAAACCAACAACACAAAAAACCCAAAAAGACAACAGCATGGTTTGTGTATAATATTACGTATGTATAATAAATTGTAATTTTATAAAATCACATCTTTAACGTCTATTAAATGTTTGCCAATTGCCTATTGCATATAAACATTTGAATAAATGACTGAAAGAGAATTATTTCTAATATTATCCTATTTAAAACTAATGATCTTTTATTCATGTGAATATCAAATGGTGATACCATCAATGAAATATTACATATTATATAAATAAATGTTATATTTAATTCATGAAATGAAATCCAATTTTATTTTTTACGTTCCGTGAATACTTTACATTCTCTCTGTCTATATATAGAATGAAGGTTATTTGTTTGTGTCCCGAAGATAAAAATCTCTTGACTCCTGTGAGTTATTTTCCCTTTTCCCCTAGGGAAATCAAAGTAAAAAGTGTAAACTTGCATACAATATCAAACATATCTACTGACAAAATGTACACGTTCGTTTATTTTATCACCACTAGTCTTTTCGTGAGTTCTGTATGTAGCGCCTTACAAAATAGGAAAGTCGCATTGATTCATCTTTCTTCATTTCCTTAATTTTTGTGTGATTGCAAAGAATATCATGGATGTGTTCTGATTAAACGGATGAAATGTCCGGTGGTGACAGATATATTTGACTTAAATGACAAGCAAACAGGGATACAAAGAACTTGATTAAAAATATCGTGTCTTACTTTGTTTTGATTTGAATGTAACCCAATAATGCATTTTCTCATGCGAACTTTGTCAGTAGGCATACTGTGATAAAGCCAATTGCCGTTTTATATCTCCTCTTTCAATTAATGTCTTATTACATTTATTGTCCTTAACACGGTTCCAGAACTTCAGTTGTATATCTGGAAGGCTGAATAAATTAGAACCGAGCTTTGGATGATACAAGTTTGCCTTTTAGTTACTCTTTTTATGCAAATGTAACTAATTATTTCAAGTCACATTAAAACTTTTAGTAAACAAGAGGAATATCAGGACGTCGTTTAACGTCGTTAAAAATGATGAAAAAAAATCTTAGAGGCAACAAGTAAACCACACTATACTAAGAAAAGAATATGGCACTCTATACATATCACGGGAAATTCCTAACAAATCAGTATATTTTAAATATTATGTAAAAGAGATGGCTTAAAATTATTGAAAGCAAGGCTCGGTTCAGTTAGGCCTGCTCATAGACGGTAATGTCAAGTGCAAACTGCCGTCTATACCCAATAGCACCGGCTTAAGCAGATTTCAACATTTAAAATGAACTGGTACAATTTTGGATTTGAAACATTCGCAGATGTGTTCATATGGAGATTATCATGGAACCTTCAATATGACACGTAAGTGGCATTCCATGAAAAGCGGCATATAGTTCCCAAGTAACAAAATGCGTGTGACTAAACGAGAAAACAATGTGCTGAGCTAAATAAATAGGAATTTTGAAAGGGCATGAGAGGTTATGAATAATACAAATAACATTAAAATCGCAACCTTATTAGAATATTGATACCATATGAATCCAAAACAGAAGCGATTTCCGAAAATATGAGAACAATTCCTATTTGATGGTACAGTCGTTGTATGGACTTATTCTATTCAACTTAATTTAAAGTGTACACACTAAGTACAACGTCGTTAGCTATTATACTAATTTATAAACTAATGAAATTGTTTTGACAAAAAAATGAAATAAAAACAAAATACTATTTAATTAAATTAAAATGTCGAAATGGAACCCATCATAATAATCATTTAATTGTGAACATGACATCAGACGCGGAAATCATCAACATTTATTATTATTTCAGCTTTTCAAGGACTCATTTGTATACCTAGACATTGTTATTTCTTTCTTTATATATATTAACTTATTAGGTACTTAAAAATTAAAATAAAAGCCTTGTTTGTTAAGTTGATAATCACATGTTCTATCATGACACGATAGTATGCAGTCAAAAGTGTGCTGATGGATATCGTTATCGTAAATTAAGTACGCTTGGACTGCTATGGTAATCTTTAAAATTTGATGTCTTTTATCAGGGACACACATTGTAATGACGTCTTTTTACAAGTAATTCGTGCTTAATTCCCCTAAATGTGATAACGACGTGAGGAAGACCATGATAACCTTAAGCATGAAAAAGCAAAAACAAATGGTAAAAAAAATATTGCGTACATATGTACTTCTTGAAACTGAAAGCAAACAAGCGAAGTTTTACGCAAGCGTAAATTGGCTGAGAAGAATACGTTAAACACCGCAGCTGTTCATTGCATTCATAAGTAAGGCCGAGTAAACTATGTGTAATTTTATTAAGGACTCGGCAAATAGATCTTGTCATTCAACAGTCCATCATACGAAAAATAGTATGAGACTCAGATGTTTCACTGCCGAATAACAACCTGTGATATGGACTGATAAATTATTATGATACAAATACAAATATATCATGTGAACAATTAACTATATGTTCGGTCAATTTAGTATCAAAGGAAAATGACGCTAAAATAATGACAATACTTATATATTATCTAGAGCTCTGAATGAATTACCAGAAGCGCCAAATTAATGTTTGAAAATATAATAAATATTGTACAATTATAAGCAAAATATTAAATATTTTTGTACTTTTACTTTTAGAGGAGATGTATGATACCTTTTCACACAATAAACAATACAATGAAGAAGTAACCCAATACGGCAATAGAAAGTTATGTGCATACAACGTGCTATATTATATAATACAGATTTTGTAAAACTGTTTGATATATTGTGTTCTTTTAGATATTGTCGTTAGAAAGGAACACACACATGCTGAACAATATTTTTAACTAAATCATCTACATTGTCAATTCTTCAGTCGAAGATCATCATAATCACAAATGTAACTATGTAAAGGGGAGGAAGTAACCGTTGTAAAGAAAATAGTTATTTTATGCATTTGAAATTCCATAGAAAGTGACTTTCAGGCTGTAATGTAATTAACTTGTAAAGAACTAAAATTTCTGCATAAAGATATAATTCAAAATAATTCAAAAAACTCAATGTCCATCTATATTGAAGAAGTATGTGATCTGCTCTGCATTATTTGAAGCATAATCGGACACCTGGGTAGATACACCTACTTTCAGTTAGTTTGCTAAATAGCAAACTCACATTGAAGAAGAACCGTAAAAACCCAGCGGAATTCCAACCTATAATGGTGAGTTGCAATTCAATGAAAACAAATTTTAGCATCCCTATTATATAACAATAGGCTGTTACTGACAAGATAAGTAAAACTTTTATAATTATGCGATATTCTTACTTTAAATTTATATGCAAAGTCTGGTAGTTCCGGGACTATTTTTTTTTTTTTTTGATTATTTTAATTTTATTTTTGTTGTTATACATTTCCTTTTGAAGTATACAAAATATATCAGAAACGTTTTCCACAAAAGTTTGCAAACTAGTTTAAAATAGTCTAAAGAATACAGTTCATGAGATGTAAATAACTTTTTTCTGATTTTAGAAAACGGCTAACTGTTTTAGCAAAATCACGCCAAAAGAAATTGTGGATGACAAATTTTCTTGACAAGATACATATACTGTTGGTCTTATAACTGTTATAAATTGCAAGAAGTTGTTTTTGTATTTTTGTTCTATTTTTGTATCCAGAACTGACAGACACAGTTTTTAATCATTACCTGTCATTAACAGTCTATGATTGCTATTTATGTGTATGCTAACATAACATTTTGTTGGGGAAAAAAAACGTCTAAAAATTCAAAAGTTTCATATACGAAAAAGTGCGTCCAGAAACAAAGGGTGTCCAGAAACAAACTAAAGGGTGTAAAGATATATATACCAGTGAAGTTATATTAGTTTCATAATCATATAGTCGATTTGAAACAATGAATGTATCTGTTAATCAATATAACACATTAATATTATACAATTATTGACTAGTGAGCCATTGAATATGATGTGATATTCACCGGCAGATGACATGTCGCCTCGGTCAATATGACTTTCTGCCAGTGAATATCACATCATATTCAATGGGTCACTAGTCAATAATTGTTTTATTATATGAATAGGCTAACAAATAAAAAAAATCACAAAAAGTACAACCTTATATACATGTACAAATTTTGCCTTGTTGAAGCGCGGGAAAAAAGACGCACGTGTAAGGCGTGCAACGACTTCGAGAACGCTGCCCATACAAAAGTAATTCAAGTTTATACTCAACATTGCGGTGAAGTCTTTAAGTAAAATGGTAATGTATTTATATTTTAATCGAGAAATATGCCATAAAGAACAAAAAACAACAATTATTTTTTAAGTAACACGCGTATTTAACAGTCTACGGTGTATGATCATTGAATATGAGTCTCAATCTTTTTTTAGACTGGGAAAATCCAATTCAGCCAGTGAATATGATACTTCACCCAGTAAATATGATTTTATAAAAAGTTCTGTTGACTACTGTTTGGACCAATGAGTTTGCAGATATACTTAGATCATATAATAATGTTCCTTCTCAAAGAAATTGTGTGCTGGTAGAGAATTGTAAAAAACTTTCGTGCATGCGTCAGCTATTTAAAGGCAACTTACTATTTAATGTATTTCACACGTCAAGCATTTTGGTAGTATCAAGAAAAATAATTGTTGAAGCATATATATAGCCATATATTCTTTAATCAGTTGCTATTGAATATGAATTGACTATTACACTTGTGCTTTATGAAAGAGCTGCAATATCGGCGTCAAATCTTATATTATTCTGGTATTATAATATATAATATCTAATGTGAAATATAAGGTCCTTTTTTCAATTATGTAACAACATTACAAAAGTCAACAAATCGGTTGTCTTCTAATAATCAGACATTGACATACGTACACTGGTTTAATGTGTAAAATATTGGTATTAAACATTTCGTTGAAACAGTGCCAGTGTTAAATCTAATATCTATACTACAATACTTGTCCCAAATTATTCGTGTGAAAATGTAGCAAACGGGTTAAGATACACAGTAAAAGTTATTATGTAGTCATGATCATAACAATTTGTACGGATAAAATGGCAGGTACTTTACAGCGTTTGCATTGATTTAATCATAAAGTATAATCAAATAAGCATACATTTAGTTTAAAAAAGGTTTAATTTTTATAGAAGATTGACACAATGAATAAACATTTAATTCAAACTTTGCATCAACTTAACGGAACATATGATAACACAGAGGGCGACAAATATTTCAGCTAAGTATCAGTTTTGATGAGATGTGCTCGATTATTGTTTTTGAATGACTTGTTTACATTTAATTCAATCTGTTTAAGTACAAGTGGTGTTTGATTACTATATAATATTGTCATTATGTACAAACAATAATGACGATAAAACTGGAGGTACATATCAAATATACATTGCAATAGCATTTAAAGACTCTGTAAACCTACAAAACACCATGCAATTCAAATATGATCATGAAACGTATGTGAAGTCCTGGTTTTGACATTAATCGTTATTTAATAGTACATTGCACTTCATTACCATTCATTCGATACCTTGCTTGCTAAAATTTTGCAGCAGTTTGAACAATTATCTGTACTTTTCTTTTGAAGTTTTTTTTGTTTTGTTTTTGTATCATTGTTATTCAATATAACGTTTGTGTTTTTTTTCTTCATAAAGCAGGTGGGAACGAAGAATCATGTGATGCCAGGTAAGCTTTCTTGATGATATGCTTTGATTTGTCGTTTCAAAATAAATACATTCAAGTAAAATTGTAAATAAAAACCAAATAAGATATATTTAATGCAGTAAGATACAACACAATTTTATATTACCTTAATCTAGGAATTGAATGAAAAATATTCATTTTAAAATTTGATAGAAATTTAACAATACCTACTTGTGTGTATTGAATGCATTTAAGTACAAATAAGAGTCAATATAAATTGGAACTAAACATGTTGTAGTAGATCGGGATATATCAATACCAACTGGAAACTAATATTGATAACTTTAACATAATCAATACACGTCTGGAGTAAATTTAAAGATTCAAAACAGAAAACGTCTGAAATTAACATAAGTCTATGATATCTTACATTCTTCAAGAAATATTGCACACGCCTCCAGAACAAGCAGATATAAATAAGCTAAGTTTTAGATGTATCTGTACCTTCTATTGTGTTCCATTAGAATTAACAAAATATTTTTTACATTTAGAGGTAGCAAAACTATTTACAAATAACCATACTGATATTTTTTAAAATTTGATTTTTTACAAGTCTTGCTTAATTTATCTTCGAATATAAATATGTTTTCCCTTTGTTTCTTTTATAACCATTTTAAAGCTCTAAGCAGGTTTAGTTTCTACAGCGTTTTAATTTCTAGCCGAATAAGCTCTGTCAGATCGTTTCTTCCTGGATGGTTGGTTCCAATATTCTAACACTACCAATTGAATCAATTTAGGATATATTTACTGTTTTAATAATTCATCTCTTGATGTCATATTTGTAATTTACAGGGTTTATAACTTCTTCTTAATTCTATTTTGTTTAGTTCTATTTATTGTTATCTCGTCTATGACTCAAGCTCAATTTACTTGGGAAACAAACGCCGCTTTTTATTGAATGACACTAGCGTGAAGGTTTCATGAATGTCGTTATATGAATACATCTGAAAATGACTGTGCAAATGTTGAACTCTGCTAATGCTGGTGCTACGGGTCGTGAAAGGGATCTTGCAATACCACTACCGTTCATGAACAGGCCAACTCACAGTAAAAAATTCTGGAAACAAAGTGATCCCTCGGAAGCATTAATCACAACAAAATAACATAAGAATTGCAGACTCGGTTTCATTGAGTCTGTACATGAGAGATAATGAATAAGTGCAACATCCCTCACGCCCCCTAGCACCGGTAATTTTGCCGTTCTGGGCTTTCCTTATATATTCTGTTCTTCTCTATTTTAAAGTAATATTTTGCTTTTGACATGACATGACCTAATAATGTGTTTAGGTATTGTTTGTTATTTAACTCAAAATAGCATAACCATAAATAGCTTGCCTTCTTAAACAATATACTTGCCAGCTGCTATGCTGCTCCGGGAGTAACCATATACCTATCTAAATATTGTATTGCATTATACAACAAATGACATACATAACCATAATATAATTACAACTGACGTGTTTGTCACTTATTTGAGAAAGGAATCAGAAAATGATCCTGCTTTTGACAAGTTGGGATTTCCCCTTGCCATTAACAATAGTATAACAAAAACATTACAAAAATATTTACTTGAACTTATATATTTCTTTATTTTTACAAGTGTAAGAACATTGAAACATTTATCTTGTCGCATCATGTTTTAAATTGTTCGACTTTTAATCACATTTGAATTCAATTTTGGCGTTGATGATAAGCCACATAGCCCTACAACACCCAAGACTGATGACAAAAAGCAGTTTAACTTTTATTACAAAGCTCAGTTTGTATTCATTTGTAGCAGTAATCACTCAGACATGATTCCGAATATTTTTTGATGTTTTTCTTTAATATGTGATTTTCATGTGATATGTTTAGAAATAAATGCTCGTTAACAGACGTATATTTAAAAAAGAAACCTTTTTGTGACAATAAGGTGTAAGAAACGTATTGAATATTATAATACTATGTTCACTGTGTTTTGTATTTTGTACATGAAATAAGATTAAAGATGTTAAGTCTTTAGTCAAATATTATCAGTTTTCGTATACAATTCGTATATAATGGACATACATTGATGTATGCCTTATTATAACATAATACTATAGAGAAAAACAGATTACAACAGTCACCCGAGCAAAGAAGTAGGAATATTTCGTGTAAGCCCAAAATTTGTCTCATTATATCTTTGATAATTGATATAGCAAGCAATGTATTGCAGTGAATTGTCATAGCACATTGCCAACTTAATAAATCTTTAAAAATCTCTCTTTTTCAATTTCTATCTTATTTCATGCCATGCTATGTTATCATTAAAGAACTATCTATCTGCCTGTAACTAGAACTGTCAGGTTTTCTAGTACAATCAATTATATCGGAATCACACAGCTAATGAAATGATTACAAATGCATGGCAACTGATAAAAACATCTCGATACTTAGATTAATTAACCTTAGCTAATGTCCCTTCACTGTATGGATTTTAAGTATTTGACATTAATTTGAATTTATTTATTTCACGTTTTATTCAACGGGTAAAATGATTTTTACAGTTATTATAATGAAAATATAATTCATTTTACGCTATCAATACCAAAGCAAGTATAACATATTTTTACAGTTTGTACTACATTTTGATCTGCTCAATCTCAGATGCCTAGATATAACACAGAATTATATAATGTAAATCTCTTAGAAATTGTATAATTATGTATTGCTTTATTCAACGCTATCTCTTTCAAATTGTCAAGTCTTGCTTTAGTTTCCAAAAAATTACTAATTTGTTAATTATCGGAAACACATTTTCCTTCTGTTAAACAGGTTTTGTATTTTGTACGGAAGTAGAATTATTTATAAGTTTGTTCACATTTTGCCACTTTAACGACACCTCGTTTTACACTCAACGCTACTTTTTTGGCTAATGAGCATCTTACATGCTTGTAAACAATTACTTAAACATTATTAGAAACATTCGTATCGTTTCTAAGGTAAATTAGTCTAACAGCCAGAATATTAAAATAAGTTAAAATATTAATGATTATAAGACCATTAAAGAAAATAACTGGCCGTTGAAATATTTTGCAAAATCTGTTTTTTAAACATTTTAGTGGCGTTAACATTATTCGTAAAAAGGTTTGTTTTGAGGTTTTTCTAACCAAACTAGATTTGATATATTTACGAAAGTACAACGGTCATTATAGCTTCCGGTCTGTAAAAAGGACAATGTAATGTATTAACATTTACGTCAATGCCCTATAGGATAGTTGAAAGGTACAATGTTTATGTTCAAAACATTATTTTCACCTGCTGTGAACATTATTATATTGTTTCTTTCCGTGCAAAAACCGTCAAACGTAAGACTGGTTGTGACAAAACTGTCAAATATACCTGCTGCAATCTTTGAGTTCTTGGTTAATCGAAACTATAGCTACAGTCATGTATGAATAAATTCACTATTATAATAATGAACTAGCAAGAAAGTGCATTGTTTGTAAAGGTCAAATACAAACTAAACTATCAAAATCAGATACGTTTTAACAAGGAGTATGAATATGATCTGCCATAATTATAGCAAAATATTCTATCTAGTTATAAATCAATGATTTGGTTTTCAGACTATTGTTGTGCACGGGATTTTACACCAAGTTGACACTTGCATAATTGAGTAACATATTTAGTATATCATACGATAATGCTTTTATTTTAAAAGAAAATAAAAACTTAAGAATGTCTTGATATAAAACTAATTTTAATTCTGCTTTTGATACACATATCACTACTTATGACAACATATAAACAACACAAAAAAACCACAGCATTTATCTAAAAGATTTCTAAGCTTAAAATATCAAATATTACATACTAAATTGCAAAAGTCTCAATCAATTGATTTGAGATACATTGTAGTCATTGTTTAATTTGTGTTTAAAACAAATACGTTGATGTAAATGTTTTGAATATTTTACCTCACTATACACAAACATATTCATGTTTTATATAATAATGATATGAAAATAAGTACAGCCAAAATAATATGTGGTATCTAACATTTTTGAAACATTAATTAAATGTTTACTTTTGTTTATAATTGAAACAGTTCTTAGAGAAGTTCACGAAGGACAAATGTATGGCAATGAGCTATCAACAAGCTTACGTGACCAGTAAGTATCTATTATATTGTTTCATGATATTATACCATTAGGCAAATCTTCTCGTAAGTATTGCTAAATGTTTCCATTCCAATTAATTTCATTACAATTCAAAGAGCTAGAATGCTTTTGATATATGGTATTTGATGTTCATAATCGCAGTGTATAGAAAAAAAGTGAGTCACAGGAGTGCATTGCACTTTAATGTTGTTTTGTCTATTTCCACTATAATAATAATGTACTTATGACAATATTTCATCTCGTTTTAAAATTTAAGATGTATACAAAACACAACAAGCCAAATGAGTCATTAAAGAAAACCAGTTGTTAATGTACAATATACAGAAAACATTAAGATGCGTTTACCTGACGATGGTAGACTTTTTTGTTGGTTGGATGTTACTTAGGTACAATATTAATAAGACTAATGAATTATCAAAAATACAAAATTTAATTAACCTGCGATGTATATTTCTCCAAATGCTTTTTTTATGAAAAAAAAAAAACAATCATAATATTGATTAAAAAAAAACAACAACAACAACAAAAAACAAGTCAATCCTATAGTTTCAACTTCTATTTTGATTTAAAATCAAGCACCAGTTAAATAATTATAGAAGCACTTAAAATGTAAATTATTATTTGATTTACAACTTAAGTGACAACGATAATGACAAATTGCCTCACTTTGATTTATACCGACAGTATTTCTAGAATTTTTTTTTATATTTTTTGTCTCAATTTGTTAAATGTTAAGTGGGATAAAATAAAAGGACGCTTAATATATGGTTTAAGCACCTTTTAGTTATCTTACGTTATATTTAGCATTAAAGCTTCTTTAAGTAGACAATAACTTAGAGAAGAATATAAGGTTTTTCTTTAATTCAGTTGAAAATTGCAAACATTATTCAACCGCCAGCTGTGTAAGTAGGCGATTCTTTCTTCCATCCCTTAATTATTTTCCATAACCATTGTGAGACTCGTACAAAATAATGTTTGATATCCATCGTAATTACTTAGCAAGACTCCTTTTCAGGCATAATGAATACTCTATTGTTAGAATGATTTATAAAAATACACTAATAAAATTTCAGAAGTCGTTCACATGGAACATTGAAATGATATATATAGCACATATATCTTTCAAAAAAGTAATAACAAATAATTCAATAATTATAATAACAAGAAAATGAAAAAGCAATACCTTGTTTCCGCTTTACCCTAAGCATATGGAGCGTTACAATTCACCTCTACGTCAGCTATCTTGGTTTTTTTTTTGTTTAAAACAAAAAATTAAGAAATACTTCAAAAGAAGATGTACACATATTACCCAGCTTCGGAAGTTAAAACATATTTGAATATCAAAGCAACATCAGAATGCACTAGTTTATACTCCATACACATCACCGCCTGTCCATCAACATCATCTACAATGCTCAGGGTGTTTTTCTTTTGCTTTTTACAAACAATGACTCTTAAAACACATGGTTTAGGTTGCCAATTGTGGTATAATATGATAATAAACTTGCTTTAATGCACTATCGTCTTCTATCTATGTATCACTTGAAACATTTTCTTCATTAATTTATAAGTATCAATGCCAGTACAACCCCAATCATATATGAACAGAAATTACAAAATAGTATCAAATTTTATAAACAGTCTTTGACTTATTTCAAAACGATAGCGGTGAATTCCTCCTCCTTAGTGCTTAAGTAGTTTTTTTTTGCCATATTAAATTTATATCATGTTTCAAGAAAAGCCTTTGTATAGATTTGTAAAAAAGCAACACGAAATTTATCTGCGTCTCAGCAAATAAAAAACAACCTAGTTTTGCTGCTGTAAAGGGTGGTATTTCTTTGTAATGGTTGGCGTATACCATAAGCTCTTAATTTAATAGCCCTTCATTTTTTACAAAATGACATCATAAACTTTTAAATACTGCCTACAAAACACACTATATCTCTCAAACTACTTAAACGTTTCATGACTTTCCGATGCAACTACCCTATTGTATTATATTACTTTTTTAAAGAGAGTGATAGAGAAATAAGTCATCAGGCATTACTCTAGAAATAATATCTAAAATGTACATCATTCTTCTATTTAAACACTATTATAATGTAGTTTAAGGACAAATTTTGTTAATAAAATGGCTGGTGACAAACTCTCGTTAACAATATGAATCCATAACATTGATTTACTCGAACACAGTTCGGATATGTTAAAAAAAGATGAATACTTATCGTACGTCAATTGTATTCCGCGCGCCGACATGTATATACTGGTACAGCTGTGGACGTCTGCCCTTTTGATTGTACGGTGTGATATGGCAATTATCGCTACAAGTATTCTTCATTATTGTTGCATGAAAATAAATATAAAAAAGCGCCATTCATTTTATAATGACTTGATAAGCAACGTGAACAAAACAGTTGTGTCAAATAAGTGCGACTGTATGCGCGTAATGTACTAGAATTATTTTTTCCATTCGGTTCGCGTTTAGACAATAATCATTTTTGTTTCTGTCTCTACATGTGATTTGAATAAACTTGAAGAAAGTGATATAAGACGTTTAATGCGTAACAGTTTTAGAAGGATGTAAAAGGTAATCAATCTTGACAATCAATTATTTTTTAAGAATATATAGGTTTATGTGTGTTAAAGCCAATTCTAAATGAATCATTATATTGATTCCAAATAACTTTTGTCGTAAAGCAGCAAGCTTCCAGATTCTTACTTATTTTCATGGAGATTCAGGTAGCTTTAAAACCAAGCGGTTTTATCCTTTTAATCGTGAATTCAACAATTTGTCTTGTTTCGACCAGGTTACTGAAATGTAAAATTCCCTTTGTTATTGATAATTTTATAAGCGTGTCGTATTGGGAGAAAACATGCCACGAGCTTTGATATAAAAGTGTTATCTTGCCAGTTTCTCATTACGTTTGGGGACAAATACTACTGATGTTAAAAAAACTTGTGTAGATAGTGTCACGTCTATAACCTTGTGAACTCTTTCTAGTGTGAATATTTCATTAAATTGTCAAAACAAATGTTTGGTATTTCGGATATGTTTGTGCCATCTAACTTAAAAAAAAATGTATGATAGAATGTACATTATCGGTTAGTTAATATTATGTAAAGTAATCACTAAAATAGTCTGTAATACACATGAAAGTTAACACAATTCACATAAATCAGCATGGTTGCGCGTTATTTTCTGAAATTAAAATATTATGGTATATGATAGCGGCATATAAGAGTATTTTGAGACTACATGGTTATATGTATCTACTACAATTGTATGTACATAAAAGTAGTATATTATACATGAACTATTATTGATTTAAATGTGTATTTAATATCATTTATGTTTTATGGCTGATTCCATGTGTTTTTGATGTGTTTCCAATTGAAAGTTCTGTATTTAAGGTTTTCATTCCAATTATACACACAGACCGTATAAAACAAGTTGAATACTGTGCTATATTGTCGCTAGTGAATAAATGTATTTATAAACCACTGCAATTGACTTTAGGTCGAGTTGTAGAAATCCTACAAATAATGTACGTAAGTTATATTTAAAATGATAATAAAAGTACCCGTATTAGGTGTTGGTAAATTGAAAATTTGTCGACTGAAACCACCTTGCTATCAAATAAGAAGTTATATCGTTGTCAATAGCGGTCTAGAGACATTTTTTAATTATCAGTGCATACACGTTGCAGGGCTTCTGAAAAACATGATTTGGACATAATTTAAGAACATGTTTATTCGTCTTTCAATAACGCCTGTAAGGGAAAGTAGTATACCAGATGTTTATCTAAAGAATGTTTCTAAATGAATGTGTATTTTTTGTTACAGTCTGTCGTTTTGCTGTCAGTATAGGTCGATGCAGATAATGTTTTTCTTAAGGAGGCATGTACAGTCGGATTAAGTTAGTAAAAGAGTAAGCCAAGTATGATTAAAAAGAAGCCACAAACTTGGTATCAGCTGGCAAAGAGGTCAATATGTAAGCGAGGAGCCATAAGAAGGACACGCCATCAATAATATTAAGTTGTGAGAAACCGACTCGAAAATGTTTCAAGAAATTAACAGGCGTTCATTATTAAAATCATACATGATTTTCAAACTAACAATTGTCAGGAATGATTTAAAGAACAAAAATATAGAGTGATATTGTGTACCAGGCACTTTAACCAATTCTATGCTTCCAATATAATAATAATGATTAAACTGATATTGTTTTATATTTGATGTTTTTAATGACTTTAATCAATATTTACTGAATTATAAACATTTGATTTCCTATTGGAATGTTTAATGTATGAAAGTATTATACACAAATATGTTTGTGTCAGTAGCTTATACCTATCATATGACTGAAATAAATTAAAGAAAACAAACGAAAAAACACAACATCATCAGAACAATTAAACACAAGCAAGTAAAACGACATTCATAACAGTTTACTTTATAATACTTTAAATTTTTCAATATATGAAATATGTTTCCCCCTGCTAATATACAAATATGAAATATGCATTTTATTTTGTTATAGTGAAATAGCTAGACATCATTTACGTATTTCACCTTTTAATTACTTTTAATTGTATTCAAATGACTTATAATTCGTTGTTACTGAACACAAATGATGATAAATGAGCAATTGTAGCAATATATTGAAGACACGACGGACACATGTTGTTAGTGATAATGTTGATAAATTACTCAGTGACATGCTATTCGATTTTTCTTCAAATATTATAATTTCGATTCTTCATCAGAGTTGAATTGTCAGATAATACAAATAAAATGTAAATTTTTGAAATTACTATAAAACAAATTAAATCGTTTTGTTTTTGCTTGTGCAACTTTCTTATTTAACAACACTGATATGTGAGGTTTACCACTTCAAAACACTGTAAATATATTTTAAGTTACCTCATCCTCCGAAAAAATGATTGATATATATGAATATTCGAATGGCCACACACACACTTTTGCATTTGTATCAAAATCATTATTTTGTTATACGTCCGTATACAAAATACAACCATACTTTTTTTTATTAATTATCGTTTAATAATTCCCTGTATCACTTAATATTTTACCAGTAGAAAGTTATGAAATAAAGGGTATTCATCCAGGGTGTAATAGATCTGTCATTTACAAATATGCAGTTACTAAATTCCAGTCTAGTTCACTTACCGCTACAGTTATCACAACACAATGCATGTTCATGCTTGTATGAATGTTGTTGTACACATTTAAGTATAATGTATTGATAATTGGGGTATATTTTACATTATTATGTAAAATAAATAACTGTCGAATTCCATTGCGCAAATGATTAAAGTATATAATTATCAAACATGTATATTACGTATATAAAATATGCTGCTTTTGTATATTAAAAATTACTTCCATGCAGGTAAAACGAAGTTTTAGACATTTTACTCTTTCCATCATGCGTACATTATGTGTAATTCATTTTGTAAAAGTTTAATTATGACAAAATCAAACAACTCTTTTTGCTTTTAGACAAAACAAACATTTGAAGAACAGTCCAGTTTTCCAGTTTTATATTTCTAAACATACCACACTGGTTGTTTTTTGTCATACGTCATTAAGGGTGTAATACATACACAATAACATTCAATAATACACTATTTTGCCATTGTATTCTACACTTTGTTGTTCTATTTCTTTCATTCTTTAATACATTACAATGCAAATTAAGACTAAGCAATAATTTTCTAGAAAAGAGACGTTTTAGAATAATGACGCATGTCAGTCCATAATTATTTTACTTTTTTTTCAGGCACACGTGCTGCTTCATGAATGAAAATAGATTATAATTGTTGACATTTTATATCAATTGAAAAAGGGAATTATCTTAACAATTTTAAACAATTATTCTAAAATTTATTAATCGTTACGTATTAGCAATTTTATTACGCCATCAGAGCTTATATGTGATGCATTGTTTGATAAGGCTTGCACAGAACTATAGCTTCGTTACTTTCATTGTCGAGCTAAATAGGAAATTGAAATATTAAAAAGATTTAAAGTTTTGGCTTAGTAGATGCTTTATCAATTTCATAATATAACAACATTAAAATTATTTGGTTACACTATTGATCAAAACACTTGAGATTAAATAGCATATAGAAAATAATGTTTCAGAAATGGTCAAGGTAATATGAAACGACTTCAAATTCCTCTTATAATTTATAAGTAAGTTTTCTTTAAATGAAGAAAATACTACACCTTCGGTAAAAAGATTTTAATTATAAATTGCATACAAAAATGTTCGGGAATATGATTTATTTTATTATTACACTTAAAATTTTAAATAAAAACAAATAATAGTACAAGGTAATGAATAGTGTAATTGCTGTAACGTATGGTGTCTTTTAAAGTAAGTGTCCACTTTACTCTTAAAGGGTGTTGTAATAGTTTAACGTCAAATAGACACAAGTGTTTCGAATTTATAATATGACTAAATGAACGCTTTCAAAGGTCTTAAATGTATACCTTTTACAATTCTTATAAGATTTGTTCATTTAAAATGGTGAAACGCTTTAAATACACAGCGCAATAACATAATGGTCATAAAGCGTTTAATTTTCCAAAGTATCACATAAAACTCGTATTTTCAAAAGTTTAATCTTAATATCCTTTTAAATTGTTGTCATTATTCGTTTTATTGACTTTTAAATGATACAATTTAAGAATATGACAAATAGCAAATCAATTACAAAGGCGAAATAACTAAAACAGATATCAGCAAGGGACAGCAACTTTTACAGTATGCAGGCATCAATAGCAACAATACCACGTAACACAAGGAGATATGTTGTAAATGTGTCATTATACGAAACATAAGATACGAAAATCTGCTTCATTCCAGATTCTTCCAAAATAATATTTAGTTTTTAATCCATCGAATCGATAGAAAATCAATGCCATTGTTGTTTTTTTCATTTACAGAAAAACAAAAGTATTTAAAGTGCACAATGCTTATTGTAAATAGACTTCATTTGCATTTCATCTTTAATATTTTGCATTTGCAAACTTATATTCAGTCTGACTTAATAAAAGGTTGATGTTATTATTTATTTATATATGACTGTTACATTGATATGAATAAAATATTTACATTGTCAATATAGTGTTTAAAAATGCTTGGACATTATCCATAGCTAACTAACGAACGTCGATAGTTCTACTAAACACCAGGCTTTGACAAAATAATGCATGGAGGTGCGCCACCAGTAAAGCTGAAAAGTCAATATAAGACCAAAACAGTACTAGTTCGACGTAGATCACGACAAAATGAATAAATTAAAAATAAGAAACAAAAAATATAAATCTTGACAATCCATTATTTTTGAATAATGTAAAAATACCTATTCAAACTGTGTTTAAGCCAAATCTGAATGAAAAAAGATATTTAAAATAACTTTAACTGTAGTATAAATACTTTTAATATAGTTATGTTACTGAACATTATATTAGTTTTCATTTATCATTATCAGTATACAAGTACAACTAATAAGTTTTCATTTAACATTATCAGTATACAAGTACAGTTATATAAGTTTTCATTTAACATTATCAGTATACAAGTACAGTTATATATTAAGTTTTTATTTAACATTATCAGTATACAAGTACAACTAATAAGTATTCATTTAACATTATCAGTATACAAGTACAACTTATAAGTTTTCATTTATTTAATAACATTATCAGTATACAAGTACAATTATAAGTTTTCATTAAACATTATCAGTATACAAGTACAATTATGTAAGTTTGCATTTAACATGATCAGTATACAAGTACAATTATAAAAGTTTTATTTAACATTATCAGTATACAAGTACAATTATATAAGTTTTCATTTTACATTATCAGTATACAAGTATAATTATATTAGTTTTCATTTTACATTATCAGTATACAAGTATAATTATATTAGTTTTCATTTTACATTATCAGTATACAAGTATAATTATATTAGTTTTCAATTCACACGTTGGTTTCTACCGATCAAATTGAATAATAGGAATATATTTACTGTATTTAACACCTTGTTATTTATATTTCTATCTGTGAGCAACAAACGGAGTAGTTAATCCACCGTGATTCATTTGTTAATATTTAAAGTTAGTAAATATACATGTACATGTATAATAAACAATCTAATAAATCATTTTACAGATAATATATATGGTATATTTGAGCTGTTTAAAATTATAATGATCATGATATCTTCTTTTTGTCTAAGTATTCAAATATTTTGTATCGACGAAACAGTTAAATTGAAAATTGTTATTGATACTTTGTCGGTTTTCACATTGAGAGAAAACATGCCACAAACTTTGATATTAGAGTATTATCTAGTCTGTTTCTCTAATCCAGTTTGTGGACAAAAACTCCAGAATGATGCTTTTAACTGGTGTAACTATTGCCGCGTCTATAAACTTGTGAACCCTTTCTGGTGTGAGCATTCCATTAAGTTGTCATTGCATTGCATGTTTATATTGTCATTTCAAACAGCACAGATTAGAAATAAAGTGACTAAAGAACAATGACTATTCCTTTGTGTACTAAGAGTAATATTAGTAGAATACCTTTAGTATTGCTTCAGCTATTATATTTCTATTACATAACGGAATATTAAATTATCTGTTGATTTCTGAAGTGATTTGGTTATCTTAATAAAAGTGATATTGTAAACATTATTAAAAACGAAATATGTGTGTAAGTACCATTTGTAGCAACCAATTAGATATACATTTACCGTTAAACGTATAAAAACGTTATTTCTTTCCAAGAATATACGCGATGATGATGGCAATGTTTCTTGATACTTGCAGCAAAATGTCACGTTATTTCTGAAAATCAAATATAATGGCATATATAAATATGGTGATAATGAGACTCGGATTTTTTAGTTAAAGGTATCTCTGTCAATGTTATGTTTTACAAGTTTACAAGTTTACATGTTTATTCATAATTCATCCAGAAGGTCTTAGACCCATGTGGCAAAACATATACATTTATACAAATATGGCGACAAGGTACATGCATCACAAGTACAAGTATCAAATTTATAAGTATTTTAAGTAAACAAACAAGGGTACAACAATTATTTTCTCACGGATTTGAAATACACCTACAAGCACTTTCCAAAATAGCAGACCACAGTAGATAACCGGTTGTGTATCTCACTGTATAAATCGTATGTAAAATGATCTGACATACGGTAGGTTTTAGTTAATTGTGCCAAAAATATGTTAAAGTATATACTGTGATGAAGCTAAGATCCAAAGCTTTCATTGGTGTAATAAATTTTAAAATCGGATTAATTTGATTGTCGAAGATAAGGGAAACAACTGTTTTTTATTCATTCGATATACCTAAGTTGTTTGCGTAGTTCATATTGAAACTGTTTATGGGTGTATTCTGTACATAATGACAAAAAGTCATACTATTTTCCACATTGGTCACATTTAGTTCGAAACGAAAGTAACAAAATGTGACACGTGGATACATTTTTATTCTTTTAGTAAGAAATACCTATATATAACCATATGCATGACTATTATACTAGGATAAGAATAACTGTAAAACACTTGATGAAAAAGTACCATATAACATGTTCTTACAAATAAAATAATTTTAAATTTGGCTTATAACATATTATTATTAATATATAACTCATTGCTCTTAATGCAAAAGCTTTTTCAATGTACATACTTAGATTTTTCATAATTCGTCTATTTTCTGAATTAATTAATTCAATAAATTTTTGCATATTTGGGCGATTGACATAATAATTTGGTATAAAGAGTTTCCTTAAATCACTGTATAAAGTACATTCCAGAACAAAATGATATTCATCTTCTAACTTGTCACAAAAAATACATTTCCTTTCACTTATAGGTGTACTTACAGGTCTAGTCCACCGACCTGTTTCAATAAAAAGCCTATGCGAGCAAACTTGCAGGCGAGACATACATACACGAAATTTTCTTACACTTAAATAATTAAGATATGGTTGAAATCTATGGTTTGATATATACCTGTAAAAGATTGCTCTGCTAGAGTCATTTAATCTACCAGACCAATTTTGTAAAAACTGATCTTTAAGTCTTTGCTTAACGTTTATTAAGAACAATTTAGGGTCACCAATAGTTTGAAAAAGCCAAACTTCATGAAAACCAAGTATACATAATAAATCTCTTAAAAATGAGCACCAATTTTTTCTGGAAGGATTATCTGTGATATCTTGTTTAAGTAATAAATATATTTTTTTACTATATTGGTTTTCATCTGATAGTAACAACTTGATCCAGAACTTTATTATATTATAATATCGCATATTTTGCAGAGGCATTCTTCCCAACTCCCCATAAATAAAATCATTCTGTGTATTCTTTTTAACTCCCAATATACGTTTACAGAAATGCATATGGATACGTTCGACAGATTTGCCTTGATTAAACCCCCAAATTTCACTTCCATAATTTAAAATAGGTAGTATAAGTTTATCAAATAATTCTACTTTATGTTTAACAGATATATCAGTAAATTTATATAAGTACTTATCCATCTTATAAATAGCCTTAAGTGCTTGACCCGCTAAAGTATCTTGAGCTTCCATAAAAGATCCACCTGTAGTTAAAACAATTCCAAGATATGAAAATTTATTAACAATTTCAACTATGCTATCATTAAAATAAAAATTTAAATTTTCTTGTAAACGACCACCTTTTTTAAATATCATAACCTTTGTTTTAGCTGTGTTAACTTTCAATTTCCATTTATTACAATACACGTATAACATATCTAAACTTGATTGCAGGTCCCTAGGATTGTTTGCAAAAATAACAATGTCATCTGCATATAGTATCAAAAACATTTTAAACATGTTAACTTCTATACCATCGAAGCCGTTCTTAACATACATATCTTCGATGTCATTTATAAACATTGAAAACAAAAATGGTGATAAACATTCACCCTGTCTAACCCCCAAAGTACATTCAAAACTATTGCTAACTTCATTGTTATACTTAACTCTTGACTTAACAGAAGTATACATAGATCTAATGATATTTAAAATGTTACCTCTAATACCTATTTGAATAAGTTTAGACCATAAGTTATCCCTATTTACATAATCAAAAGCTTTGCTAAAATCTATAAAAGCACAGTATAATTGGTTACCACTATTGATAACATGATTTATAAGACCATGCAAAACAAAAATATTATCCACCGTGCCTAATTTTGATCTAAATCCAGCTTGCGCCTCTATATACACACTATAATTTTCTGCCCAATCCTTTAATCGATTGTCCAATAATCTAGTAAAAAGTTTTCCTAACGTACTTAAAAGTGTTATACCCCTATAATTATTTACATCATTAATTGATCCTTTTTTATGCAATGGTATTACTAAACCTACAGACCAAACTTCCGGAAAGTATCCTAGTTCAAAAATTTTATTAAATAATGTCAACAATGTTGGTATTAAAACGTGTTTACCATGTGAATACCAGCTGTACATAGCTGTCTAACTAATTGATGTCACGAGCTTGATACTGATTTAAATAGTGCTTCTTATGTGTGTTTGTGTTTTATTAAACGGTAATTTAGGTGTTTCAATACGTTAACTTACGTGTTTCTTTGTTATACAAGCAACAGAATAACTTATTCCATGTGACTATGCTGTTTTTCCAAAGCTTTATATTTGCTTGATGGTAATACAACACAAATGTTTATCGGCATCGTGTACGTTTTCTTAATTATGGAAACGTACATAAACAAGTGTTACTTTGACACTGCTTTCAACAACTGATTCAATCCACGTAATACGTGCAGACGAAGGTGAGCCTGCACATGCAGCTTCCTGGTTATATATGCATATATCGACCTAATATATGTACATTTATGTAGTTTCAAAAATTAATATCATAACTATGAAACTTTATATTGATACAAATATTTATAAATGCCTTCATTTAAATACATGTATCATAATTATAGTTTAAAAAATCAAACGTTTCAATATTCTGCATAATTCGTCACGATAGAAGTTGCATAATTGTCAATCAAATTACAGAAAATAGAACACATATATATTTTATCTTGTAAGGTTTGTCGTACGATAAACGACGAAACAGCAACGCGTCTTAATAATAATGAATAGCTGTTTCATAAATGCTTAAAATTTACGTTTAGCATAATGATGCTTTTAAACAGGCTTTGCGCCTACAATTATTCTTCAATTCCTCTAACTATTTAATTGACTGCAGTCATAATGTTTGTTGAGGCTGTCACAATTTCATAACATTTGATTTTGCTTTGAGTCAGAAATCTCATCACAAATATGGCCTTTACAATATTTCGCATAGATTGTAGGCAAAAACATAAAGCCGTGAGAAAAAGCATATTCTGTTCTAAGTAACCATTATGTATAAAATTTATTTTGATAATGAAATAGATAATACACATGTCAGAAAAAGTAAATAAAACGGAAACATTTTTCCTAACCTTTGCTTGATTCGAGCTTGGAATAACTGATAAAAAGTATAATACTTGTGGCCTTCTAATTCTTGTCAAGATATTTTAAATAAGAGCGTCAATAAATGAAATTATGCATTAAAGACATTTATGGGTCAAATGTAAAGATTAGCTTTAAGTTTTATTAAGATCAATACAAAATATGTTTTATTATTACATGTATATATAGTGTTATGTAGAGAAATAAAAACTCACTAAAATATTAATGTCCAAAACGGCCAACTTGAAAATGCTGCAGGCTCGTCTTGATTGGGCTAGTTAATGGTGCATGCTACAGTTCATGACCCCTGCCACAAGCAACGACAAATTTTCTTAAATCCTAATTGTGTCCCTGTCCACTTATTATAAGAACCTCATTATGTCAACATCTAAACAAAGGAGGAGTTGAATAACAAGTTCAACTAAATCATATAAATCATATGATGAAACCGTATAAATCATATGATTAACATTCAAAGAAACATACTTCAATATATTTGTGCGCTATTTAACTGGTTAAACATTTAAATTAAACCAATTTCACATCATGTCAAGAATACCTTAACATTTTGTATGTATGTATGTATCAAGTATAGTTTAAGGTTATACTTTCTAAGTCTTCGTCAGGTAGAAAAAACAGTAGCAACACGTAAGGTATGTACAGTTTATCTACGAACGATTTAATGAGACAAAACAAATGACTCATTTTGATTAACGATACAACAGCATTAACTATCGAAAGTTTTACGGGATATAGTATAAACAAATTTGAACTGACAATGCAATATATTTTCCATTAAATTAACCCATAGTTTGCTATTTCATTTTCCTCACACTCTCAAATGAAGATGGAGCCATAATGTTTTTATGCTAGAGATGTTTTAAAAGAATAGTTCTGTTTGACAGATATAAAGGAAAGCCATTTAATGGACTGCGCATCACCGATAATAAATCTTTATTGAATTTGATAGTTGATCAAAAAAATAATTAAATTGAAATATAAAGATATCACTCAAACATGTCAAATTTAAATAAATTGTGCATGACATGGTTCCAGCATAAAGTTGTTATTTATAACTTGAGTAAAATATACAAACATACCATGAAAAGTTACATTTATGTAAGGTATGTATTTTGTAAAATGTTTGTACCCTCTTTAATCTTAAAGGATAATGCAATCGTGTATATTCAATATACATAGTTTACAAAGTTATTTTAATGAATGAATGTTATGATATATTACTCACAGCATTTAATTACAATTATTTCTGTATGACTATCAAAGCAGACATTATGCTTAATAGTTAAGACTCAAAGGCTGAAGTAATAATACTTCATGTATTCTTATATATTTAAGTAGTAAATGTCTTACTTTAAGAAAGTAATTTTTAATTCGTTCATTCCAGGTTTTTTTTATCTGGCTTTCTTTTAATGAAGGCTATATTACCAGAAACATTAAGATATTCAATCTAGAGAAGGGTTTATAGTTTTGAATACACATCACAATAACAAAATGATAAAAAAAGTATTTAGTTTGTCCAAAATATCACATTATACTCGGATTTTTAGTAGTTTATTTTAATCGTTCACAATTGTATGAAATGATGTCATTATTCGCTTTATAGCTTTTTAAATGGTTCACTTAAACTGCATAGCAAAAAAGCAAAACCTATACAAAGCAAAACATAAGAAAGGAAATATCAAGAAAGGGCGACATTTACGGAACGCAGCCTCTAAAAATGCCGTGCAACATCAATAAATCGGTGCACATGTGTCTCTTTATTAAACATGATACACAAGAATCTGCAACACGAGATTGCCAGAGCTACCAAATGTATTGTCAGATCTGAAATAAAACACAACTTTAACAATAATTTCATATTTACAAGCGGAAAATTTTCGAGTATTAAGCTTACTGAAAATGAGTCAAATGTCAAGTAAATGACACAAAAAATATTATTTCTAGTGAATCAACATAATATTCTTCTGGTATGATATTTAAATAATCGCACTATAGGTGTAAATATTGACAAATATTCAAAATGAAAAAAATGCAAACTATCCAAACTTTACATTAATTAAACGTATGATTTTTGTAATAAAATGTTTTGAAAAGTATTTAAAAAGTCAAATATTATAAAATATTAGAGAGTGAACAAAGAAAGAAAATTATACATTGCCAAATAAAAAGAAGAAAAAAAGAAAGTGTTCAAAATATCCTTAAATAAAGCTTACTGTGTGTGATGTTGATATCTGTCTATACAAGTCAAATATCAAATCATTATTTGAATCTTTTTAAATAAATTTGATTTCCATGAAATATGTTGTTTCCTAAATGAGTAACGTAGATTATTGTAAGTAAAATTGCCACCGATTTGTGAGCAGACACAATGAAAGCATTTCAACAGGGTCAGATTTTATATTTTAATTTTTTTTGTCAATATTTTGTACGCACGCACAAAGCTTCTTAATGATTCTGTTTTGTAAACTGACGCTAAAAGATATGATAGTTGATATTCAACTTTTATGACAAAACAATGACACCACAATTTTATTGTAACTAGTTTTGAAACATTTTGTTAAGAACTGATATGTTTTATATAAAAATGCTCAAGTTTCATAAAATAATGATTTTTGCAAATATATGGCCAATGTTTCAGAGTAGTATATAAATATATATATTATTGAGATTATACAAAAGACATTATAAAATCTATGTATATAAGGATTGACAGGTAGGGATTATATTCGGCAATAATGAATATATATATGCATATGATCAAACATTACTTTCCATTCTCAATTTCATTAGTCTTTTTTCTTTTAATAATTATATATGATGAAAGGATGATGGTCATGAATTATCAGGACATGTACATTTACAGCAACAACTGTATTTGCTCAAATTTCGGTGATATACCTACATGAACTATTAATAAGGTCTTAACTTACCAGTTCTTTGATGAAAGAAAAAAAACGAGTTTTGCAATAATTTTATTGCAAAACTCGTTGCGTTGACATGATTTTTTTGCAATTTGATCACAACCGGTTTTGCAATAAAAACGAGTTTTGCAACAAAATATTTTTCTATCAGATTTTATTGAGATTATACAAAAGACATTATAAAATTTATCTATGTATATTAGGATTGACACGCAGGGATTTTATTCGGGGATAATGAATATATATATGCATATGATCAAACATTAATTTACATTCTCAATTTCATTAGTCTTTTTTCTTTTAATATATATGATGAAAGGATGATCATCATGAAATATCAGGACATGTACATTTACAGCAACAACGTATTTGCTCAAATTTCGGTGATATACATACATGGGCTGTTAATAAGGTCCTAACTTACCAGTTCTTTGATGAACGAATAAAAACGAGTTTTGCAATAATTTTATTGCAAAACTCGTTGCGTTGACATGATTTTATTGCAATTTGATCACAACCGGTTTTGCAATAAAAACGAGTTTTGCAACAAAATATTTTTTCTTTAAAATTTCTTGAGATTATACAAAAGACGTTATAAAATTTATCTATGTATATTAGGATTGACACGCATGGATTTTATTCGGGGATAATGAATATATATGCATATGATCAAACATTAATTTACATTCTCAATTTCATTAGTCTTTTTTCTTTTAATATATATGATGAAAGGATTGATCATCATGAAACATCAGGACATGTACATTTACAGCAACAACTGTAGTTGCTCAAATTTCGGTGATATACATACATGAACTTTTAATAAGGTCTTAACTTACCAGTTCGTTGAAGAAAGAAAAAAACGAGTTTTGCAATAATTTTATTGCAAAACTCGTTGCGTTGACATGATTTTATTGCAATTTGATCACAACCGGTTTTGCAATAAAAACGAGTTTTGCAATAAAATATTTTTCTATCGGATTTTATTGACATTATACAAAAGACATTATAAAATTTATCTATGTATATTAGGATTGACATGCAGGGATTATATTCGGGGATAATGAATATATAATATGCATATGCTCAAACAATAATTTACATTTTAAGTTTCATTACTTTTTTATTTTTAATATATATATATGATGAAAGAATAAAACAATAAATAACATTCTAAATTTCATTAGATTTTTTTCTTTTAATATATATGATGAAAAAATGATCATCATGAAATATCAGGACATGTACATTTACAATAACAACTGTAGTTTTGGACACTCGTGTGCTCAAATCTCAGTGATATACATACATGACATTTTAATAAGGTCTTTACTTACCAGTACTTTGAAGAAATAGATAAATACGACTTTTGCAATAATTTTATTGCAAAACTCGTTGCGTTGACATGATTTTATTGCAATTTGATCACAACCGGTTTTGCAATAAAAACGAGTTTTGCAATAAAATATTTTTTCTATCAGATTTTATTGAGATTATACAAAAGACATTATAAAATATATCTATGTATATTAGGATTGAAAGGCAGGGATTATATTCGGAAATAATGTATATAAATGCATATGATCAAACATTAATTTACATTCTCAATTGCATTAGTCTCTTTTCTTTTAATATATATGATGAAAGAAAGTGATATACATACATGACGTTTAAATAAGGTCTTTATTTACCAGTACATTGAAGAAATAGATAAATACGACTTTTTTGTTACTTCAAAGCTTACAAGTACTTATACAAAAGTGTTGACAATATTATTTCAAAACAAACTCGTTGCGATGACATATTTTTGTATGATTTTTTCACACCAACTTGTACAATAAAAACGATATTTGCAATAATAACCCGTTGCGTTGACATAATTTAATTGCAATTTATCCCAAGCAATTTAGCATAAAAAAACGAGTTTTGCAAAAAAATATTTTTATATCGGATTTGATTGAGATTATACCGTTGACATTATAAATTTCTTATGTGTAAATGAGAACTTGCATGCAGGGCATATATTCGGGAGTATTGTATACATGTATTTGATTAAAACATTCTAAAAGTTGCTTTTTTTCTTTTAGTATTATTGATGGAATAATGATCATCATGAAATATCAGGGCATTACATGTTCAACAACAACTGTTGATGATATTCTTACATGACCTTGTGATAAGGTCGAAACTTACCAGTTCATTAAAAGGCAGTTGTTCATAAAGAATATGACCTTATAACGCAACAATATCATTTTTTTATCAAATATTTGGTAATACAACATATTTTTGTTTAATACGACAGATATATTTTAATCGTGTCCGTTTTCCGAATTAATTAAACACATATCAATCCTAATTGCAAAATTAAACTACATATAAGAGCTAATCTAAAAAGTATCATCACTTAAATATCTCCAAAGGAGTTTGGTACACATTATTTCATTGTATCGAGTTTTTCAAAAGTTAACACCTTTTTGAGAAAAATGTTGTAAGTTTCTAAATCATAACGCGGACATGTTTGTACTTCGAATAATTAACGGCAAAACTTGACATTATGTTCCTAACCTTTTTCGCTACATATAAATCCTGATGTACAAATATATGTATACACTATAATATCTTCAGTACGATGTAAACATAAATTATTTAATTTTATTTCATTGCCAAACTTCATCGTTAAGAGTTTTGCAATAATGTTGTCAACACTTTTCAAAAGTACTTGTAAATTTCGACAATTTAAAGGGAGACACAGGCAAAATTTTCATTTCTTAGTTTTGAATTTTTCATTCATTATTCTGTAAATGCCCTCAAAATAAATATATTAGACAGTCAACGGAACAAAACTTTTCTCTATATAAAGAAAAAAATGGTGGTTTCCTAACTTGACCCACGTGGGTCAGGTTAGAGTGCTAGCATTTCACAATAGTTGTCAAAGTGAACTCTGGAAACGTTAAAGAACATGTCAAATGAATGACTTAGGTTTGTTTCAATCACACAATATCCAGAATATCTGTTATTTTAACTTCAAGGGTCTGTTCAAGTCACCTGACTTGTTTAAAACTATTTGGTGATTCTATTGGCGTCCAAATTTTGTTCAACATATATAGATATATTTATGCTTCAAACCCAAAATATATAGAATTAAACAGAAATTCATGCTGAAACTTCAAGAAAAGTCATTTTAGCTTGATTTGAGTACATTAGATCATTTTAATATTTTTGACATTATTTTGCCTGAATATCCCTATAACAATATCATGAATGTATATCACAGAGTTTTGCGCCAAAGAGTTTGCAAAAGCACAGTTGTTTCAGATAATGTGTTCAATAAAAATCATTCCATTATCATATTTGCAATAAAAAAATATTTTTAACCATAGATTTTATATGCATATTTCTGAATTGAATCCCTGCATGTGAATCAAAATGATGTCATCGCAAGGCGTTTTGCATTACATTCTGAAAAGCACTGGTAAGTTCATTCTGAAAAGCACTGGTAAGTTTCGACCTTAAATATCATCAACAGTTGTTGTTGAACATGTAATGCCCTGATATTTCATGATGATCATTATTCCATCAAAAATACTAATAGAAAAAAAGCAACTTTTAGAATGTTTTAATCATATACATGTATACAATAATCCCGAATATAAGCCCTGCATGCAAGTTCTTATTTACACATAAGAAATTTATAATGTCAACGGTATAATCTCAAATCCGATATAAAAATATTTTATTGCAAAACTCGTTTTTTTGTGCTAAATTGCTTGGGATGAATTGCAATAAAATTATGTCAACGCAACGGGTTATTATTGCAAATATCGTTTTTATTGTACATGTTGGTGTGAAAAAATCATACAAAAATATGTCATTGCAACGAGTTTGTTTTGCAAAAATATTGTAAACACTTTTGTATAAGTTCTCGTAAGCTTTGAAGTAATAAAAAAGTCGTATTTATCTATTTCTTCAATGTACTGGTAAGTAAAGACCTTATTTGAATGTCATGTATGTATATCACTTTCATCATATATATTAAAGGAAAAGAGACTAATGAAATTGAGAATGTAAATTAATGTTTGATCATATGCATATATATTCATTGTTTTGGAATATAATCCCTGCCTTTCAATCCTAATATACATAGATAAATTTTATAATGTCTTGTGTATAATCTCAATAAAATCTGATAGAAAACATATTTTATTGCAAAACTCGTTTTTATTGCAAAACCGGTTGTGATCAAATTGCAATAAAATCATGTCAACGCAACGAGTTTTGCAATAAAATTATTGCGAAAGTCGTATTTATCTATTCCTTCATTGTACTGGTAAGTAAAGACCTTATTTGAATGTCAAGTTTGTATATCACTTTCATCATATATATTAAAGGCAAAGAGACTAATGAAATTGAGAATGTAAATTAATGTTTGATCATACGCATATATATTCATTGTTTCGGAATATAATCCCTGCCTTTAAATCCTCATATACATAGATAAATTTTATAATGTCTTGTGTATAATCTCAATAAAATCTGATAGAAAAATATTATATTTGCAAAACTCGTTTTTATTGCAAAACCGGTTGTAGTGATCAAATTGCAATAACATTATATCAACGCCACGAGTTTTACAATAAAATTATTGCAAAAGTCGTATTTTTCTATTTCTTCAAAGTACTGGTAAGTAAAACCTTATTAAAATGTCATGGATGTATATCACTGAGATTTGAGCACCCGAGTGTCCAAAACTACAGTTGCTATTGTAACTGTACATGTCTTAATATTTCATGAAGATCATTCTTTCATCATATATATTAAAGAGAAAAAAATGTAATGAAATTTAGAATGTTATTTATTGTTTGATTCTTTCATCATTTGTATATTAAAAATAAAAAAGTAATGAAATTTAGAATGTAAATTATTGTTTGAGCATATGCATATCATATACAGTCCAACCTCGATTATTCGAAGTTCCCGGGACTGAAAATTTACTTCGAAAAATCGATGGGTTCGAATAATCCAAATCCGAACATAGTGATAGACGAAAACTACACCACTTGACCATATCGCAAATTCTAGCGAAATTAAATGTTTACAACTCATCTGTTACCGGTAATCAATCGAGAAAAACAAATAAACGATGATAAATGTTTAAAATATTTTTATTGTTAACTTAAACATAACTACTTGCATTTTATTTCCAGATTCTGTAGCACATATAGCGTATAGGTTAATATAAACATGCATGAACATTAAAAATATCGCTGTCATCTTCCGTATGAGAGAAAAAAAACAACATCGGGCACGGCCATAGATATACATGTACATGCATTACAAATGTATTCAACATTATACAAGTAATATTAATATTTCATCTTCGTCAAAATATAAACAAGCAACTTGAAAAGTCATATTATTTTTCACTTCTAAATGTAATTTTCACAGACACATTTCGGTAATATTAAACATCCAAGATTGCTCAGCCAGAATATCTTGTGCTAACGTAAACATATTGCACTGATTTGAAATAGAAACTGGGAATTCACATTTATAAAGAAAAACATGACACAGTTCGCTTGTTGTTTGTTTTTATTTGTTTATTTTTTTCAATCCATTCTTTAATTAAAATCTTAATTTGAACAGATTTAACCGTCCAATTAATATCACAGTTTATTTTCATTTGTTTAGTTTCATTCATTAATTAAAATAATTGTTTTGAACACTTTTAACCGTCCAATTAAAAGCATACAATTAGTGTTCGGTAATTAAAGTTGAAAATGTACACGCAAATAGTTATTATCACGATTAACTAAATACACGCACCGTTGTAAGAAGTTTTTCCGCAAAGTTTTTCACAAGTCGGGACGGTCAGCGAGTCAATCAGTGCCAATTAGTCTGGCTTCGAATAATAGGTGTGAAATTCTTATATAATGATATAATCGGGACCGAAATTTTGCTTCGAAAAATAGGAGGTATTCGGATAATGCATTTCGAATAATACGTTGGTATTTATATTAGTTTATATAGAGATGAAAACGGGACCGTAGATCAACTTCGGATAATGCCGGGTATTCGAATAATGGGTTGTCGAATAACCGGGGTCGGACTGTATTCATTATCCCCGAATGTAATCCCTGCATGTCATTCCTAATATACATAGATAAATTTTATGATGTCTTTTGTATAATGTCAATAAAGTCCGATAAAAAAATATTTTGTTGCAAAACTCGTTTTTATTGCAAAACCGGTTGTGATCAAATTGCAATAAAATCATGTCAACGCAACGAGTTTTGCAATAAAATTATTGCAAAATTCGTTTTTTTTCTTTCATTAAAGAACTGGTAAGTTAAGACCTTATTAAAAGTTCATGTATGTATATCACCGAAATTTGAGCAAATACAGTTGTTGCTGTAAATGTACATGTCCTGATATTTCATGATGATCATCCTTTCATCATATATATTAAAGGAAAAAGACTAATAAAATTGAGAATGTAAAGTATTGTTTGATCATATTCATATATAAAATTTATTATTGTCGAATATAATCCCTGCCTCTAAATCCTAATATACATAGATAAATTTTATAATGTCTTTTGTATAATCTCAATAAAATCTGATAGAAAAAATATTTTATTGCAAAACTCGTTTTTTTTGCAAAACCGGTTGTGATCAAATTGCAATAAAATCATATCAACGCAACGAGTTTTGCAATAAAATTATTGCGAAATTCGTATTTATCTATTTCTTCAATGTACTGGTAAGTAAAGACCTTATTTGAATGTCATGTATGTATATCACTTTCATCATATATATCAAAGGAAAAGAGACTAATGAAATTGACAATGTAAATTCATGTTTGATCATATGCATATATATACTCATTGTTTTGGAATATAATCCCTGCCTTTCAATCCTAATATACATAGATAAATTTTATAATGTCTTGTGTATAATCTCAATAAAATCTGATAGAAGAAATATTCTATTGCAAAACTCGTTTTTATTGCAAAACCGGTTGTGTTCAAATTGCAATAAAATCATGTCAACGCAACGAGTTTTGCAATAAAATCATTGCAAAACTCGTTTTTTTTCCTTTCATCAAAGAACTGGTAAGTTAAGACCTTATTTAAAGTTCATGTATGTATATCACCGAAATTTGAGCAAATACAGTTGTTGCTGTAAATGTACATGTCCTGATATTTCATCATGATCATCCTTTCATCATATATATTAAAAGAAAAAAGACTAATGAAATTGATTATGTAAAGTAATGTTTGATCATATGCATATATATATTCATTATTGCCGAATATAATCCCTGCATGTCAATTCTAATATACATAGATAAATTTTATAATGTCTTTTGTATAATCTCAATAAAATCTGATGAAAAAATATTTTATTGCAAAACTCGTTTTTATTGCAAAACCGGTTGCGATCAAATTGCAATAAAATCATATCAACGCAACGAGTTTTGCAATAACATTATTGCGAAAGTCGTATTTATCTATTTCTTCAATGTACTGGTAAGTAAAGACCTTATTTGAATGTCATGTTTGTATATCACTTTCATCATATATATTAAAGGCAAAGAGACTAATGAAATTGAGAATGTAAATTAATGTTTGATCATACGCATATATATTCATTGTTTTGGAATATAATCCCTGCCTTTAAATCCTCATATACATAGAAAAATTGTATAATGTCTTGTGTATAATCTCAATAAAATCTGATAGAAAAAAATATTTTATTGCAAAACTCGTTTTTATTGCAAAACCGGTTGTGATCAAATTGCAATAAAACCATATCAACGCCACGAGTTTTGCAATAAAATTATTGCAAAAGTCGTATTTTTCTATTTCTTCAAAGTACTGGTAAGTAAAACCTTATTCTTATTAAAATGTCATGGATGTATATCACTGAGATTTGAGCACCCGAGTGTCCAAAACTTCAGTTGTTATTGTAACTGTACATGTCTTAATATTTCATGAAGATCATTCTTTCATCATATATATTAAAGAGAAAAAAATGTAATGAAATTTTGAAAGTTATTTATTGTTTGATTCTTTCATCATGTGAATATAAAAAATAAAAAGTAATGAAATTTAGAATGTAAATTATTGTTTGAGCATACGCATATTATATATTCATTATCCCCGAATGTAATCCCTGCATGTCATTCCTAATATACATACATAAATTTTATAATGTATTTTGTATAATGTCAATAAAATCCGATAGAAAAAATATTTTATTGCACAACTCGTTTTTATTGCAAAACCGGTTGTAATCAAATTGCAATAAAATCATGTCAACGCAACGAGTTTTGCAATAAAATTATTGCAAAACTCGTTTTTATTGCAAAACTGGTTGTTACAAAGGTTCTTCTCCACTCATACCATATTTTATTTGCATAAAAATTGATTTTCATCTGATTTAATGGAAAGAGATCTAAAATTTATTCAAATGTAGTCCATTACGTATTGATTACCAATACGATTTGGAGGTAAAATCAGTCTGTTGAATTATGATTGAAATATGACAATAAGGGCAAACATCTAAAAGAACATTAATGGCTAATAAGTTATCAGAAAGGGTATTAAAACAAAAAAAAATACAATGAAATGTAATAACAAATATTTTGTTTTGTGAAACGGGGCGTGGTGGGTGTTTATTAAAGGGACATACATTTTTTTCTTTAAATATGTCAATATGTCAGTATTGTTGTGAAACTGTCGTGTCAGATTGACTGAGAACTGTTCACATGCTTAGCTATTCAGCAAATTTTCAAACTGAATAGTTTATGTGTTGTATTTATAATGAGAATAACAAGTTCATCAACGATCATTAAACACGAGACAGAGAGAATTATCCAACAAATATGACATTGTTGCTGCGTAATGTTTTCTTACACAATTATGTGTGCACCCTCTTTTTTTTACCTCACATTAACTCCTACATAAAATTATAATGGAAAATTTGTTATGGTAATGATAGGAAGATGTTTGAATGACAACATAGCATAACTAAAACTAGATTGGTATTTTATTCCCATTGCTTTATTGATAGCCCGCTGATGTAAGAGGTAGAAACTTTATTTAACATCAATTATCAAATTGATAACGTCAGCATATTTCTAAGGTTGATATATGCCATGTATGGAAGCTTTGTGAATGCTGTTAGTGTGGGTGTGTATGATAACTAAAGAAATGCGTTTTAGTTTCCAGATTCGACCTTCACTGACCAATAGTTTGGAATAATGTGTAATAGCCTCTTTGTTTGACACTATCATTTTGATATTTTGGCACAACTTTCTTTTGGCAAGTATTGTAAAGATTTGACATAACATTTGCACTCTGACAATAAAGACGAAGCTAGATCGGATACGATATGCATCTGATATGGGTTGTATTGTACCCTTGAAATGGAAACGACTTAAAACTCATACGATTGAATGCAATATTTATATTTGATGGTGCACGCTAAGAGTTTATTGGTTATACGAGGTATGGTCGAAAAGTTCCAGGACTGGTCTGTTTAAAAAGATTATTGACGTTCGACTGTCATAAAATTTACCATGAAGGTATTTTTAACTACTTTGAGTAGCAACACGTATGAAAAAAAGACAGTTTAGTTAATATTTGGACATTATTTTTCACATGAAACACGCCCTCAACCCGTGTACGTAGCATTTCAGAATTAATTTGAATTTTCTAAAAGTGAATAATATTCTTTCATGAATGTCTCATAACACTGGCGCCAAAACGTCGTGATTTTTAAACGTGACGTCAGCTGAACGTTACAAGTAAACAACTGCAAAAATTCAGCGTGATCGGATTACGTATCGCCATTTTGTGCACGATTATTCAAGCCACGTGAACATTTCTATACGAAAAAACGTCAACCTCAGAAAAACGTACGGAGCAGCGGGCAGTAATAAAAATCTGTGCGATGCCTGGAATGACTCCGACTGATATCTAGAGGTTTTTGAGTTCATAATTGTTCTAGATCACTTGTGTTTGACTGGCACAAGCGTTTTAGGGAAGGTCAGACGGAAATTTCCGATAGCGCCAAAGCGGAAGACCTTACAACGATCAGCGCTTAATCGAAGATGTAAAGGATGTCATCGCCAAAGATCGGAGAAAGTCGATTGATGATATCGCAGACACCGTCGTGCTTTGTAATTGAACTGTTCATAAGATAGTGACGAAGGATTTAAACTTGAACAAGTTATGCGCTCGCAAGGTACCTAGGTTACTTACAGATGAAAACAAAGCAACACGTGTAGACTCTTCCCGAGATTTTTTTCGGCGATATGATGGAGACGGCGAACGATTCCTAAGGCGCATTATCACTAAATGAGACGTAGGTGAACTTTTACGACCCGGAGAGTAAACGAGAGTCGATGGTGTGGAAGCGACCTTCATCACCCCCCCCACCCCCCTAAGAAGGCGAAAAGCTGCAAGTCGGAGAAGACAGTTATGTATTTTTTATTCATGGATAGCCAGGGTATGCTGTTGCAACATGCGGAGCCAATATCGGCGACAGTCAACAAAGAGTCCTATCAAAAGGTTATCATTAATTATGTCACATGAAATGTTTTTACAAAATTTCTATGTTTATTTATCTGTAAGGTGAAAAGTATATGAAATATAAGAAAAGGTGAAAGAAACTTCTATTTATATAATTTTCCGCATTTGTGGTAGTTTCAAATAAAATGAATTTGTTATTAAAAGGTTGTGTGGAGGGATCTAATGCTATCAGGAAAAAGCGAGCAGGGTGCGACATCGAAAAATTAATTTTTCATCAAGATAACGCTCCAAAACACCGCGCAGACGAGACACTCATTACTATTGACTTCTTAGGATATGAGCGGCTACGTCAACCGCCTTATAGTCCGATCTCGCCCCCTTAGACTCCTGTGTTTTTTTCCTAGACTGAAAGCAGATTTGAGGTATCGGTGGTTTAATACAGAAGATGAGGTCAAATATGATGTGAGGTCCGCAATAAGAAGGAACTACCGCTCCAGAGTGGTATGCGGACATTTACCGGAAGTGGGTACAGCGGCACAGGAAGTGTATTGAACACTATGGGGACTATTTTGAAAAAGCATGGACGTGACGACAAGTTGTTTCTGGAGTATGAACGTCACCTGAACGTCGTTATCGTCGTCGACGTCGCCGAAGTGCTCCGTACGTGAAATAGTGTGTAACTGTAACGGGGTGTTAAATATGTGTAACATTTATGAAAATCATTGACTCCTATATAGTCTTGCAGCGATTTCTCTAAAATTTAATGTGATATATTTCATTATAAAAACGTACACAAAATAACAAAGTTATCATAAGAGTCCGGGAACTTTTTGACTACACCTCGTATTTATCAGATGAGTTTTTGTGATTAGATATAACCATTCATTATGTAACAAGATTCGCTGTGTCTGGGTGAACAATGCAGTGTATACAAGCAAAGCTAATTGTTTTATAGAGGATATTGAATTTGTTTAGTTTAACACTAAATTTATTGAACGAGTTGAATAAAATAATATTATGCGAGCCTCTGGCGAGCATAATATTGTTTTATTCAACTCGTTCAATAAATTTAGTATTGAATCTACACGAATATAATATTCTTTTTATCACATATATAAAATAAGATCAGTAAACTGTTAAAATGAGTATTTTTTCAATGACGCGCCTATAGTGTTACGCTAACATTAGCGCGCTTTTAACGCTATGTTTCTATATAGCACAAATGACGTCAAAGTGTTATTACACTAGTGTAATATCGTTTTTATTAAATGGCTTTATTACACTCCTGCGCCACGGTTTATGTGATAAATGTATATAAGATATAATAATATATGTAATAATGTTTTGAAATGAATTTGCCAGATGTACAATAAGGAATTAGAATAAGTATGAAAATACTAATCACCTACATTTACTTGTAAGTAGCAAACATTAAATATTCTGTTACTTTTACAGAAGTAAGTTGTGTATACTGCGCTACTTATCTTGGCGTGATTGCTCTGTTGAATCTTCTCGAGAAAAAAAAAACAGCAATCAACGTTACGGAATTAAATATGTCTTCGTCATACGTCAAGTCCAACAATTTAGTTTTTCATTCTTTGTTTTGTTATTCAAGGTTCCTCGTGCGTTACAATTATTTGCATTTTCATTGTTAGAGTAAATAGATTATTCTTTAGAAGGGCGTATATTAAAATAATGACGCATTTCACCCTTTAATTACCAATCGATCTCTTTGGAATATTAATGGTGATAAATGGGATAGTAAACATTTGATCAAATGCACGTTTCATTTGTAATTGATATTTTGAAAAAGGAATTGACTTGGAAAACAAAATTCTTCGCCTAGATTAAATTGGTTAAAACCACATAATTTATTTATACAAAGGAATGATAGCAGTGCTCTCTTCACAATGCCGCTAATTGCTGCTACTCAGTTATTTTAGAGTTTAATTTGAAGAGTAATACAAACCTCAATAACTGCCGAGTCAGTGACTTTAAAACACAATCTTCACGTTTCAAATAATAATTTCTTCCATGGATGCATGTACCTAAACGTAACTGTATTTTTGTTGCGCATCGTGTTTTTCACGTGATATTTTACAACTTTAACCAATCCTAATCATGAAAAAACTGATATAATATTGTCAAAGTCAAAAAAAGGAAAAAATTAAAATATGTATTTTGTTTGTTTATACTAAATAAAGCGAACTCTCGGCAATCAACAGAAGGCGTGATGCGTTATAAACGTATTCTTACCTCAACCTGAAGCATCGATAGTTTCCTTGTAATGCTTTATAATATATTATTTAATATGATTTTAAAAGTTGCCTTCGAATATGTTTTATAACCAATTTCATGAGGAAAATTTTCATGAACTGCGATTGTTCAATTTTCAAGAAAACTAAACAAAATTTCATTTACCCACATACAACAAACAATGATAGGAGCCCAATATGTACATTTGTGATAGCGTATCATTTTTTCCCCTGCTCTTTTGTTTATAATATGCATATCATGCTAACATATTATTACTGTGTGGCTTTTTTTATTGAAATATGTATGAAACATCCTTGTATATCAAAAACAAACGTAGTATTACAGTTATAAAATGATCATTTCATACAACCTAGCAATCATTATAAAGATTATAGATTATAGATCTCAAGAAAAGCTAAGTAGTAATATTCTGAAGGAAGGTGGTTTAAGGAGCTGATTTAATGTAAATATGTCATACACATCTAAAACGTTTTGTTAATATTTGTTTAGTTAATGATCCTGTATGTATTGATATTATTACTGCGTGTATACCACACTTGCAACAATTATGTATGTACACAATTATGCAAATCAAACAATTTTCAAACATCAAAGAATATGTAAAATGTGTACTGCAAATATTTGTGCACATTCTTTTAAATCAATCAATTATATACATTTTTTATTGGAAAATTTGACTTTGAGTTGGTAGAAAAAATTCTAATAACCTCCCTTTACCTACCTGAAATGGTAAATTCGGTAATGTCTTTATAAATAATGCTTATTGGAATTTACGATATTGACAAATTTTAATATGAGCATCATATTAACTTTATGAAATAAAACCATGAAACATTTTTTAAGGGATCTTATATATAGAATAACTAAAAAGTATAATTATATTGAATTGTACAGAACCCCTAAGGTGACATTTTCGACACTTTTTTCCCGGCATTTAATTCGTTTTTACGAAATGTTATTTCGTAATTACCAAATAATAATTCGTTTTTACGAAATATTAATTCGTTTTTACGAAATATTAATTCGTAATTGCGAAATATTAATTCGTTTTTACGAAATATTATTTCGTAATTGCGAAATATTAATCCGTAATTACGAACTAGAGATTCGTAATTACGAAATGTTATTTCGTAATAACGAAATAATAATTCGTTTTTACGGAATATGTACTCTTTTTCTCCATTGTGAAATACATTTTCCCATCAGCAATGGTTTAATTTTTCAGTTTATAAATCTTTTCTTCAAAATTCTTCGAATCATTATTTCGTAAAAACGAATAAATATGTCGTAAAAACGAATTAATACTTCTTTTTTACGAAAT
This sequence comes from Ruditapes philippinarum, assembly GCF_026571515.1. Classification (NCBI taxonomy): domain Eukaryota; kingdom Metazoa; phylum Mollusca; class Bivalvia; order Venerida; family Veneridae; genus Ruditapes; species Ruditapes philippinarum. The sequence goes on from NW_026858214.1 coordinate 191,781, forward strand.
AATATTTTGTTATTACGAATTGATATTTCGTAAACACGAATTGATATTTCGTTATTACGAATTAATTTTTCGTACAAACGAATTAATATTTCGTACAAACGAATTGATATTTCGTAAAAACGAATTAAGTTCCGTGAAAAAGTGTGGAAAATGTCACCTTAGGGGCTCCGTAGAATTGCCAGTAAAAGATGATTATCTGATAATTTGATAATATAGAAATATTAACATGCTTCATCTGTACTTATTTTGATTTAGAAGTTAATAAGCTACACATTACCAATTTATTTTATTGTGGTATGAAAAGTGCACTATATCATGTAAGAGTTATTACTTTTATGAAAACAAAATTTCAAAATTAAGATTGAAGAGAAGTAGATCAAAATCCTTATTGTACTTATTGCAATAAATCTTCTCCAGGTTTGTTTAAAAATATCACAATTTTATTTATAGTACAGCATTAATGACAATGAACATAAACACAAAACATAATTATGATTAAATTATTGTAATTTATTCGTCTAAAACAGCACACGTCTCATTTAAATGTTCTACGACAAACGTTGATTAAAAAAAACAACATCTATCAAAATTGATTACATATCACCTGATTAAATGTAAATAATATAATAGTTTAATCATTTAAAAAAAAAATATAATCTTAAAAAATAAATTGCATGATAAACACTATAAAGACTAGATATTAATTTTTAAAGTGTTGATACTCGTATGTTTTACTGTAGAAAATGTAAGATTTGATGTGTTTAATGTAAACGATAGTGTAATATGCCTTTATAAGTTTTTATTTCAACATTATACAATTCACAAAGAAACAATAGTTAACATGGTGCATTCACTGCGCAATTAAGGCACGTGTAAATTGCGGGTTGTTTATTTTCACACATTAAATGTGTTTTGACACATGATATAATCACAGTGAGCCGCTGTGAAGTGGTCTCATTTATCATCTTTGCTTTTAAGGTGTGACAACCAAATTGATTCAAATTAAATAACAAAAATTACAATATTAGGGAACTGAAGGCGTTTTAAAAGTTTTATTATATGATAAAGTAAAATGTGGGCTTGTCCTTAAGATATAATAATATAAACATCAGCAAAGAAATACCACCACAGCAACTACAACTACTACAACAAGACAACAAATGCAAAAATAAAGACGATGAGTAACATACGCCACAATTGATTGAGTATCTAGTATAGAACTTGACAAAAACCACCAAATAAATATAGGACTATCGATATTGTTGTTCAGAATGAGATACACGTTCCGCGTCCAATATGCCTCATACTATTTAAATATTATAACTGCAAATAATAACTTGTTCTAGAACAATGAAAAAGAAAAATAATGAGATACTGTTATGTAAAGCATGATTCCTTTTTTGAAATTTAGAAAGATACGCGCAAAAAGGTCGCTTTTACGAAAACAGTTTCAAACTGATGTAAACTGTTATGTTGATTATTAGCATACACATGCCCTTCGGTGTAATACTAAGAATAAATTGATATTTCATCAATAAGATGATAATTCATTTATAAGAAATTTATATAGGCGATACATCAATCAATCACATATATTTTCTTCATAACAATATTTGATAAAATAAAGTAAACAAAAGAAACGGATTAGTTATGTCGAAGAACTTATTGTTTTTTTTGTTGAATAATCGCTGTTTCATCTCATTCAATCACACTTCATTTCAATCGTATTGATTTTAATGTGAGTTGAATCAAAACAGCTTAAATTTATTCAAATGTAGTCCATTAAGTATTGTTTGAGCATCCATTTGTACGCCCGCATCAATCGAGAGAACAAAGCCTGAAGAAGAAAAATATGGGCAAACATCCGCAAGAGGATTAATGACTAAATCCTTTGTATTCGACAGACAATTATTTAAAGGAAACAACGCTATCGAAAATATCTTAAGCATACCTTTTATTTATTTTTTTTTTCAATATTAATTGGTTATATTTTAATGACAAATGAAAGTTCCTTAATTTTATAGAAGAATTATGTGATTCGGAAAGAGCACACAATTTTGTGAGTCATTAAAGTACGTTTTTTATTTCTGTCATTTTACACCGTTTCATTTAGTATATACTATATAAACACATTCATAATTTCTTTGTTCCAGTTGTACGGGTAAGAAAAATATTTGATTTCGACTTATTTGATTTCGACTGAAATAAAAGTCGTATGTGAAATATTTTCCAAAAAAAATAAATGAAAATCAAAATGATGAATTAGTGATATTTTGAATTTAAGAACAAAAAAAAATGATCACTGTAACTTACTTAAATGAAAATCTATTTACTTATATTTACAATTACAAGTTAAAACCATTTAATCCATGATTGCAATTTCAGGCTATAATAATAAGGATTCGATACCAAAAGGACAAATAATGTAACTAAAACGGAATAAAACATTATCTATTGACGTTCGTAAAGTGCCGATCCCAGTCACAAAACGCATAATAATTTTATTATATAAAGTCATTTAAAACGAATGGGTGAAGGTTGAACAACCTTTATCAAACCAATAATAGCAAAAATAACGGTTTTTTCCTCTCAAAGTGAATAAATATGATTACCAGCAGAGTGTTATTTCTAACCAAAAAAAATCAATAGAATGTGAATTACTGATGTGAACTATTTGTGATTCAATCAATTGCTCGGACGTTTTCTTGTGTTTGTCGATTCAGATAAGTATCTTTTTTAATTTACTATTTTTGTATTCCAAAAATATAAGTTGATCTTCCCTTTCAAAGTCAAATTAACGTGAAGAAGTAAGCGCATTTAACATCTTTAGTCAAGGCAAACAAGTTATCAACATTTGAAATACATATGGAAATGTGTTCATTGTTTCCGCTGTAATGCTATATAAGCATTTTAAATGGTATGATTTTACTGGGAAATGAAAAACTCACATTTCTTTGCTAATATTGTGCATATGGAAATGATAAGAATTTTATTGATCTCATTTGTCTGAGTTATCTTGTTCTTGTTTTGATTTTGCAATTTTTCTAATGTCTACATAAATTTCTTGATTATTTTATTATAACCGAAATCGAAAAATCTCATTTTAGTTTGAACCATTGAAATTGAAGATGAATTTATGACCTTACTATAATGCCTTATAAAGTAATAGTTTTACCATCAACGGACAAACAATTATCGCTACAATAAACTATTGAACTCATTTTCACGATTAAACCCATTTAGACGAGATATATGAATTGTATGACTAGTCTAAAGCGCTTCGAGTTCTCAGTGTAAGGATTAAAATGCGAAATTTAATAAACAGCATTAACTGTACAATGAATAGCGGAACATTCTGCCTTTTGATTATTAAAATAAAGTTGATTTTAATGGAAACAACACATCCTCATTTTTAGCCCTTTTCCCTTTTGTCACCTTCACAACCATCGTCCCTTTAATGCCCATATGGGGCCGTTTAGTTATGATTATTTCACACATTATGTGTCTTTCGTTTCCTTTCGCCGCCATTGTGTCTACCACCTGGTTTGGTTTAGTGCCTCCTTGGTGGACTGCTGTGTTCGTGTGGTTATGTCGGGGACTGCGTCCTGTGAACGTTGCCTTTGCATTGTTGATCTTATTCTCTTTTTTCTTTACATCGACTTCGTTTTTTCTTTATATTTTGGATTTTACTTAATATAAGGAAATGCATTTTATGTCCTTCCTTATTATATGAGTATTGAAGTACTCAATTTATTCCGTAAACTATTATACAAGCATCGCTAATTGACATCATTCCGTAGAAATTTAAAAGAAATTGAAATACAGTAAAAACAACGTGGCATTTGCAGCAGATTAGAAATGAAGGGTTATGTAAGTGCGAAAAGTATTGGATACTCATCAAACACGATATCGGAACAAGACAGGTCATCACATGACAATTCTTATTTCCCAAAGGCAATAAAAACATTTACTTTAGGGACTGCAAATCAAATCCAATTCGCGTTATTGAAATGTTTTAATTATTGTATATTTTGGAATGATTGTTTGCTGTTTTCATAAATAAGAGGGTCATTCAATACATTGTGTCATAATGTTCAATTTTGTAGCTGGTACGTTCTGTAAAAATGTCAGGAGAAGAATGCGGATTATTTCCATCATTAAAATTTTCAGACATCAATTAAGCCTACAATAAATCAATTTTATGGATTCGTAGTCAACATCTAAAGGATCTTGATAACGATTTTCAACAGCGAGAATGAATGACGCTGATAACCGTTTAACAAAATGTGTACCATAGATCTTGCCAATTAATTCTTGGGTCGAATGGGGTTGCGTTTATTGACCGCCGCCTTTCCTTATTGATCTTGTTTAACATATATTGTAGCGTCTCAAGATTAGAAAATGAATTTATGTGATAATTTTAAATCAGCTTTGCCTTATATATAATCCATTACGGTGAAAATCCTTCATTCATAATATTTTCATTTCATCAATGAGGTCAGAAGAAATCCATAAACACATATTTGTTATCGGGCATTAATTGAAACGATAACATTTAATCAACTTTTCCGGGACTTAAAACTATATGCCGTCATTCGTGTTTATTACATATCCGTTTAGTTAACTGAGGGTAAAACATGAACGTACGTAGTCTAGCAGATAGTCAAAATAGATAAATTATGTAACATTAGGAGCAACAACAATCGTGTGATCAGACCTTACCCTATTTGCCAGTTACAAATTTAATTAAAACCTCAGTTTTGTGTAATGTGTTATGGAAAAAAAACACATTCAAATTGGTTAAAAGTAGTAAATGGATCCGATATTACTTACTCAAGCATGCAAGAAAATCTGCTTGTTATTACATGAAGATATTTGCATAAACATCCGAAAAATTGTTTTTGTTTGCTTTTTTTTATTTTTTTTTATTTCATTTTTAATGACAAAAAGGAAAAGAAAGTATAGTGTATTAACTCAAGTTTAACATGTTTAAAACTTCTTAGTAAAGTATGTTGCGAAAAGGCTTATTAATAATCAAGATGTATTTTAAATATTTAACAGTTGTACATAATCTTGTAATAACATAGCCTCTAACAAGTAACTAGTTTCACGTGCTGAACATCCAGTCTAATTAGCATGGTGATGTATCTTTGAAAGGAATATACAACAAAATATGTTGTATTATTATTTGAATATAAATGTACATGTGCTTCCCTTGTCTGTTCTATTTTGTTCCTATTTTCTTGGACCCTTGCCTATGTGAACTTGAGTTGCTTATTGCTGCTTTTCATTCTTCCTTCACTCTTTGGCGAGGATGCTTTCTGTTGGTTTGTGAGAAGATGGAACGGTGCAATATTTGAATGCAGCCCATCCTGGTTGATCCATGATCACATATTGATTCATATTATATGAATCTTACACTGGCTGCCGGTACACACCAGAATATCTAGCTCGAGGGTGACTGTTTACGGCGGTAACGAGGCTCTGCCGAGTTTCCGCTAAACAGTTACCCGAGAGCTAGATATTCCCGTCTGTACCGACAGCCAGTGTTTGATTCTTTTTCTTGCATATTACATAGCAATTATTTTCAGAACAAAAATTACGAAAACCTATATTCTCATTACGCACTTTTTTCTTATAGTAGCGTATGAACGTACAACTTCATTCATAACGGTTAAGTGACGTCATCCTAACAACGCAATTCATTCATAAAAGGCGCGCAGCAATGACGTCATTTAAAGCACGCGACTTGTCTTACATGGGGGGTGTAAGTCAGGGTTTTCTAGCACCGGTGTAAACGGTAGATTATCCTGTCTGATATGCAAGAAATGCCCCGACTCAATAAGAGTCGCTAAAGTACAAAGATAATATTTTGCTATTTAAGTTTAACATATATATCAATGAAGGACATTTTCTATGGTGAATCAAGAAAATCATTGTCCGACAGCAATGTCAGAAACATGGTTATACTATTTAATTAGTGAAAACAGTATAAGAAATTAAGCTCATTAAGTCTATAAAGGAACTTCTTCTTAATGGTACATTAAAATGAATCCTCATTATAAAATTAACGGATATCAAGAAGTAATTATCCTTTAACACGATTAATCAATATTTGTATGAACAATACAATAAAACGTATTTAGAGAGCACCTACCGTTTACCACCAACTGTAAAGAAACAGAAGAAAAATAAGACACAAATAGGAATAAAAGAATAAACGGAGATGAAGAAGATTTTTCTATCTATTTAGATATCATATTAAAGAAATAAAGTTACAAAACGTTAGGTTAAGGTGACAAAAACAAGTCAAATGATTTATTAAAGGTATAAATGAGCCAGAAGTGTCCCACAAATTGCACTTGTTCCGGATGACAAACATAACATTCCGATGGTTATGATAAATAACAAAGATATTCCTCCGTAGATATATATAAGTACAGATTTTAGACCCGTTTGTAAGAATTGCTTATAGACTACATAATTGATTAAAGAATTGTCCACGTGTTCAATATTGTGTTTACAGTGTTTTCTATCAATGAGGAGAAGTTCATATACTTTTATCTTTCCTCAGCTTCCGCATCATCAATTTTTGGATTTTCATAAGATATTGAATAAAACAATCTTGCTTACAATCATATACAAGCTCATTTAACATCTTAATATCTTTGCTATTTATTTACAATATATGATACTAACTCCGGTTTAATTTTCAATGTATTGCTAGAAAAATGTTTAAACTTGCACTTTCCAGTACCGTCCATGAACAGGCTTAATCAAACCGAGCCTGCAACATTTTCAAATTTGCCGTGTTGAGCCTTTTTTAGGGATTCTGTTTTTCTCTATTTTAACCTGCTGTAGGCAACATCTCTTACACATATGGCCAGTGTTGATCAAGATCTGCAGGCATACCAGTGTTGTCTAATCAAGACCTAAATTGTTTTCTATTAGATTACTTCATATTTTGAAAAGATGAATGATATTGTATATATATTGAAGGATAGACAGCTTCATTCAATGAACTTAGTGTAATAAAGGTTAATTAGAATCAAATAGCACATAAGAAGATTACTAGAGCAGATTTGGGTATTTCTGAACATGTTGTAGTTTCTGAACACTGGTATATTTTCGTGTTTAATGAACATTGTTCTGAGATTTTAACTCAGAATTATCTACAAACGCACACCCCTTTTTACTTCCGGTACAATTTTTGCAGACGCTACCCAAAGGTGAGTTTTATTTTTTTTAAATATTAAAGTCATCGTTTTTGCACCTTTAAATGTGGAACATTACTTGCTAACATTATTTGTTGTTAAAAACACAGTGTGCATCTTATTTGTAGATGTTAATGATGTATTGTGTCCCCAGATGCTTTTGATTTTCATTTAAACGATGTTCAGAAATACCCGAAATAAATTAATTAATTTCGGGTAATAAAGAACAATTTTCTCTAACATGTTACTTGACTTAATTCATTTAAATTTAAGAAGAACTCGTTGTAATATCTAGTTTGAAAAACAAGCAATAAAGGTAGGCCTTTTTTACTGTTAACATGTGTTGTTCTTTTCATTTTGTGATATTCTATTATTGATAATTATTTTAATAATATCATTTTTCCTAGTTTCAAATGAAACTTTATATTTAAAAACAGCCCTCCTGATTCAAATAAGTCAAATGAACACGTGCTTTAAGCGTAAGTTATATTCTCCCTTATATTAAGCCGTTGTTTCCCTTTTTCAGATGATTCGCCATAATGGATAAAATAAGTATCGTTCCTATACTGTTGATATATAGAAACTAGAGTGAACTTAATTCGGAGTAAGTAAGGCAGCTGGATCCATTGATATTCTAAAGAGCACTCTATCCGACAAAAACATCCAGAAGACCGTCATTGGTTGTAAAAGCGGCCAAGCTACCATACATACTGCATATAATCTACTCTTGAAGATTGGGCCAAAGTTAGGTTTGAACGAACCCGTAATGAAATGTAACACACAGTAAAGGTTAAACTGGATAAAGGTTGTCGACCAAACCCATTAAAAATAATCCGCCGGGAAAAGATTGGTAGATGCATTTGTTAAAAGGCATCCTCAGTTAGGGGAACGGACACCACAACAACTTGCAAAAGAATGTGCCATTGTTACCCTAGCTAATATTGAAAGTTGGTTTCAGGAATTATGTAATTTTATGGCCGAGTAGGTATCTGATTCTTCCAAATGGAACAATCCCACTCGCTGTTTTATCGCAGACGAGTAATAATCATACGGAGCATTTATTTAAAGAGCTGATTGGTTGAATGATGTATGCACATTGTTACACCACATTCAATCACACCTCAATTCAATCTAAATTGATTTCAACGTAACATGAATAAGATAAAGCTAAAATTTATTCAAATGTAGTCCATTAGGTATTGTTTAAGTATACATTTGTACGGACATATTAACTGAGAGAACAAGACCTGAAAATGTATAATACTGGCAATCATCCGCAAGAAGATTAATGACTTAAATTCATGTATTCGACAGACAATGATATAAAGGAAAAAACCCGCTTTAGAAGATATTAAAACATCTATAATAAATATGTTATTCCTATTATGCCCATACCAATAACTTTTATGTAAATATTTTAATGACAACTGTAAATTCCTTAACCTAATAGAAAAATGGTGCAATTAGATTTCACAGAACCTTAACGGTATGTAATTTGGCAATTGTTTGCGAAAAAGCACAAAAAGCATGTTTCGTAAAAGTACGTTTTTTATTTGCGTCATTTCACACCGTTTCAATTAGTATATACATGTACTATAAACTCATTTATATTTTCTTTGTTCAAGTTGTACGGGTAAGAAAAATACTTGATTTCGACTGAAATAAAAGTCGTCGTATGTAAAATATTTTCCGGAAAAACAACAACAAAATGATGAATAAGTGATATTTTAAATTAAAAATCAAATATTTGATCATTGTAACTGTACACAATTACACAACACAAAGGAACCAAAGAGAAATGGTAAATAAGAAACAGAAACATTTCGGAAACTATAACAGGAAAGCAAACCCCCTTTTTAGGAGGGGAGTGACATTTGCCTTTGATTCAAAATGTAATGCATCTCATTATTACCATTTCGTTCAGATACATGGCGATTATTCGATATATTAACGTTTATTTTCCATGTTTTTTGTACCTGTGTTGATATATTGGCATCAATGTTTCTACCACTTACAGATCAAGAGCATGCTGCCTCATAATCATTTCATACCCCTTCATATATTTTGCCAAATACCTACTGTTCATTTGAACTTTTTAAATTATTTCGTTACATGGTTTATTCAAAATAACCATTATCGTACTAAGTAAAACATTTTAAATATGTCTGTTAATTGGTTTGGTTGGGAAAAGCACTTGTCGAGCCACATTTACTACGGTAATAAAATCCTGTTTGAACAATTGTTTTTCTGGTGTTATTGACTGTGTGTGGAATTAGAAATTTATTACGTGGTTACATTCAGAAACCGACTGTTTAGGTATTTCATTGTGAATATTGTTAGTGGAATGTTGAAATAAACTGACACTTTGTAAGTTTAACAGATGTGTTTTTAATAGACGGTGATTTTGTTAATACTTTTGCAATAAGTTATTTGTTCTAAATTTATAGTAGCAATTATGCTTAGAGCAGTCACGACAATGATTCGGATATGACGGTTAAGCACCATTTGAAACAAATTTAGACATCAGCTAGACAAGTGTGAAGTTGGGGTGTTTATGTATTGTTCTCTAATTTACTAAAATACAAGCGTAAAGTATTATAGATGAAAGAATTTTCGAAATTGAACAATTTATAACTATAGAAAAAACATCTAAGTTTTCGTCTGATTTGTATAAACTGACTGTTGAATCTATAGCGTAGACAACTTTTATCTTACGATTAAATAAAATGCTGCTTCAATTATAACTACTCTTCAGTAACGCTTTGTCATTGTTGATAAAGGAACGATTACCAAACAGTTTTCTTTAAATGAGAATTGCTTAGGAAAAACGTGATAATTTTAAAGGGGTAGTTGTACCTTCAAAATATTTCAAAAATGTTCTGAAAAGAAATATGGAGAAAAATCTAAAAACAAACAAACAAACTCAAGAATGTGAAGGAACGTTTACAAAAAACCAAAACAACCAGCCACACTGACAGGACACAAAAATGTCGCCGAATCAAAATAATGGGAGTGCCGTTAAGGGCGGAAAAAAGGTACATGCTTATTACTTTTTCAATTAATAATCAATCTAAAAAGAAAATTGAGAGGAAATTTTACCACTATACCTTTCAGACCCTAACTTTCAGCATCGAAATGTTTCTATTACAGTGTATTGACGAGACAACGTTACTAAAATGAAAATCTATTTTGTTATATGCACAATTTTAACTAAGAACAACACTTAAAGAAATCCTATGAGTCCATTGCAATTTCATGCTATAATGATAAAAATATGATACCGCAAGGAAAAACAATGGAACGAAAAAAAAAAGCGGATTAAAACATCATCTTTTGACATTCTCTCAGCGACGATTCCAGTCATAAACGCATAATAATACTATTACATAAAGTAATTTGAAACGATTTGGTGAAGGTTGAATTACCTTTATCAAACCAATTATAGCAGGAAAGCGGGTTTTTCTCAAGTGAATGAAAATATGATACCAGCAGAGTGTTATTTAACAAATTATATTCTATCAAAGAACGTTCAAGAGAATTTGCTATAATTATGTGAAATATTTGTGATTCAATCACTTAATCGGGCTATTCCTCGTTATTGTCGATTATGAAATGTATCTTTTTTAATTCAATTATTTTGTTTTTCAAATATGTAAGGTGATCGTCTCTTCTAAAGTCAACTAACTCTCAGGAGTAAGTGAATTTTACTTCTTTAGTAAAGGCAAATAAGTTATAATCAACATTTGAAATACATATAGAAAATGTGTCCATTGTAGACCTATCCGCTGTAATGCTATATAAATAATATGAATTGACTGGGAAATAAAACACACACATTCTACGCTTATATTGTACACATGGAAATTAATGAGAAATTTAACTATTTCATTTGTTCAGGTCTTAATTTCTAGTAGTCTACGTTTTGATCATACACGTGTTTAAATGTCGATATATATATTTAATTGTTTTATTGCATCCTAAATCGATTAATCACTCAGAGTTTGAACTGTTAAATTGTTTTATGAATTTACACTGTATGACCTAAATTATATAGCCTTCCCAAATTATAGTTTTGCCATTAACGGAAAAGCAATTATCACGCCAATAAACTATTGAACTCACGCGATAAAACCCATTGTGTCTTGTCTACCACACTAAAATCATTAACTGGAACATGGACTGTGGAACATACTGTAATATTATTTAAAAAAAAAAAAACAAAAAATTGAATCCCTATGAATTATTGGAAATATGTGTTTATTTCATTGAAATCTAATGCCATCTAACTTCGAATCCATTTGTTAATCTCGGATATAACTGACAATAAAATACATTGTACGTCCCTCCTTATTATATAAGGAATTATATTTTTTCTTTCGTAGATTTTTTATGCGAGCATTGTTCATTGACATGATTCCGTAGAAATTTAACTCATAAACATTAAAAACAGCGTGATATTTGCAGACGGTTTGAGGATAGGCGACAAAAAGTTATGCAAGTGAGAAAGGATATTGGATATTCATCAAAACAAGATAATTAAACAAGACAGGTCATGACATGACAATACTTATTTCCAAAGTTCAATAACACTTTTTCTTAAGGGACTGCAAATAAAATCAAATGGAATGTTTGGATAATTGTATATTTTGAAATGATTGCTTCCCGTTTTTACAGTTACGAGGGTTATTCAATACGTTGTGTCACTAAGTTCGAATTTTGTTACTGCTAAGTTTTGTAAAAATGTCAGGAAAATAAGACGGATGGTTTTAAACATAAAATTTTTTAGACATCAAGAAAGCCTACAGTAAATTCAATTATGGATTCGGAGTCAACATGTTAAGGATCTTGCTTACAAATTTCTGGCTCTATGCATGTTTTACTTTTCATGAATTTTAAATAAAAATGACCACACTTTTGATGAGATGCGCATTTTTGTCAAACAAATTTACGCTTTCTCATGATAATGAATCATTGTAAAATACAATTTGTAATTCTTATTTTTTGTCAAACAAATCCAAACCATACCTTTGAGATTGCTTTTCTGTTAAAGAAATAGTGTATTAAAAGTTTACATGCCCTTAAAATTTGAGTAATGTCATCAACCGTTTGTCAAAATGTAAATGATAACATCAACATCCACTCTTCATCAGGAATGAATAACGCTGAAAACCATTGAGCAAAATATTTTTTGTGCTATAAAAGCTGCTTTAGATGTTGATAATGAATCCAAAACATTGACTTACTCGAACACAGTTAGAATTTATTAAAAATTGATAAAAACTTACCGCCAAAGTAATAATTTTATACCCACATGCATATGATACAACGACTATCGTCGCATTGAACGGTTGTCTTCGAATTTGATTGTACGGTGTGTTCCAATTATGCTTTTTAGCGCGATTATATCGATTTAAAGTAGCAAGCTATCATATCAGTAATCATCAAAATTCAATAACTCGCATTTATTAAGGCACGAAAATGAAGGAAAATACTTAGATAATTATATCAAAATTCATAACGTTATGAAAATGTACAACATGAATATCACATATGTTTTCTGTCAATAATGTCATCAAAATCATTACCTTGTTAGCAAGCATATATCTAGTTTTAAAAATAATCATATTCATGCGTTTTAAAGGGAGACACAGGCAAAATTTTTATTTCTTAGTTTTGAATTTTTTATTCCTAATTCTGTAAATGCCCTCAAATGAATATATTAGACAGTCAAAGGAACAAAACTTTTCTCCATATAAAGAATAAAATGGTGGTTTCCTAACCTGACCCGCGTGGGTCAGGTTAGAGCGCTAGGATTAAACAATAGTTGTCACAGTGAACTCTGGAAACGTTATAGCACATGCCATATGAATGATTTTGACTTGTTTCAATCATAAAATATCCAGAGTATCTGTTAATGTAACTTCAAGGATTTCTAAAAGTCACCTGACTTGTTTTAAAACTATTCTGTGATCCTATTGGCGTCTAAATTTTGTTCAACTTATATAGATATATTTATGCTTCAAATCCAAAATATATAGAATTTAGACAGAAATTCATGCTGAAACCTTTAGAAATGTCATTTTAGCGCAAGGTAATTACAAAAGATAATTTTAATATTTTTGGCATTATTTTGCTTGAATATCCCTTTAAGGTAATTTGCTGCCTAATAGCTACATTTGTTTTTATTTCAGAAAGTCTGATGTGTTAACACTTAATTGACCTATGAATTAATGAATGTAAAAATACAACGATTTTGCAGCGTTAATTTGAACTTACATAATTTTCTAAATTCTGTTGTTAATTGACGCAAACCAAGATAAAAAAATCACACAAACATACCAGAAATATATGGCTTTCAACAGACTCTGCATAAAGTTACAATTGAGAGCGTTTCAAAAGGATCTCAAATTCTTCTGTTTGATGATATTACCCTGTAATTAAATCTTGTATTTAAAGTTAGATTGTCATGTATAATGAAGATTTGGCAATGCCAAATGTCTGATATTATATCGACTGTTTCTGGCATAAAAGCTAAAAAAAATGGTAAGATAACTTCAGGTTTTAAACACGACCGATAAGTTATTTAACAGACAGTTACTTCTGAGTCGCGGACTAGGGGTTATAGATAAACAAAAGTAAATGATAAACAGTAGAAGTATAAAGTTAAGTTAATTTTTAAAAGATAATTATTCTAAACTTTTTTGTTCGGTTAAAAAAGTACAAAAGTATCATTACAAATAACATCTGTTCATACTTGTATATACAAGCATAAAATTTCACATATTAAGTTTCCTTTCACAAATAGTTGTGCAAAAAACAAATCAACGAAGCAAAGACTAACAAAACAATATGAACATTTATAACAAAAAAATAAATGACTCAAGTTAATTCGTTATAGCCTGTATGATACAAGATAAATATATCATAGATTATAAGGACATTTCAATTGAAGCAGACGCTATATGTACGCGTGAATGGTCACAAGTTAAGTTATTCCACATAGCTTTAATGACATTTGCCTGTTATTGTGTATTTTTATTTTCGTTAAATTTTTTTCCCTACAAGCAGGATAGCTAACCTGGACAATCAGCAGAGTTTATGTAAATGCAATCTTGCAGGTATGCTTAATTATATATGAGCACGTCTGTTCCAGAAATTTTTTAATTAATGCTATAAAATCTTCTTAACAATGATTTGTAACGTCTAAGGATTAAAACATGAACCTATGTGATAGTTTCAAATTAGCCTTACCCTATATATAATCCATTATGGTGAGAATCTTTCATTCATGTTATTTTCATTTTATCAACGAGGTCAGAGAAATGCATAAACACATCTTTGTTTCACTTGAAACGACAACATTTAATCAATTTTTACGGGACTTAAAATTATTTCTGTCTTTCTCCATCGTGTTAATTAATAATCTGGTAAGTTAACTGAAGGTAACAGATGAACTTACTTAGTCTAGCAGATAGTCAGAATATGTTACATTTTGAGAAAAAAATGTCAGCCCTTACCCTATTAGCCGATTACAGTTTAATTAAAAGCTCAGTTCTATGTATATGAAAAATATAATTAATTCGGTTAAAGCCAGTAAGTAGATCCGTTATTACATACTCAAGCATGCAAGGTAATCTTCCAGTAATTACATGAATACATTAAAACATTTTCTGTAAACATCCAAAGTATTTATTTTTTATTCTTCATTGATTATGTCAATAAGGAAAAAAAGTATAGCGTATCAATTAAAGTTTATGAAGAGTTTTATCAAGAGTACTGAGAAAACGCTTTATTAATATGTATTTTAAACATCAAACAATCGTTTATGTCCTGTGATGACAGATACTCTAGCTACTTACTAGTCTGAAGTGCTAAACGTTCAATCTCAAATGGAAAGTAATTACTCTTTGAAAAATACATACCACAAACTATTCTAATAATTATTTGAAGATAAATGGATTCGTGCTTCTCCTCATGTGTTTCTTTTAATTTTTGTTTGCAGCCCTGCTGAGACCCTTGCTAAATGTGATGCTGTTTGTTTTCTTTTTTTCTTTGGTGAGTTTGCTTTCTTTCTTCAGAAGGTTTGGACTGTGCGTTCGTTGACTGCAACTCATCCAGTCTGATCTTTGATTTCATATTGATTTGTATTCTTGTATGCACGGGTTATATTCTGTATCTACAGAATAAAAATGAACCGGATATACTCAAAGATAATCTTGTTCTGTTAATGTTAAACATACATAACGATGAAGAACATTTTCTTTTGTGTAATGAGAAACTACTCAAGACATAAAGCACGTAGACAAAGTCCCGCAACAGTGTCAGCCACACGGTTTTACTTATTCAATAAATGTATGCACTATAAGTTATTAAGCTTATCAAGTCTATAAAGGAATTTCTTGTCAATGGTACAATTGAATCCTGATATAGAATTAACGGATATCAAGCAGTGGTGCTTATCCTTTGAAACAAGTAATCAATATTTGCACGAATTATAAAGTTACGTATTTAAAGAGCACTTACCTTTTACCCCAAAGCCTGAATAATAAAACAGGAAAAAAGGAACAAAGGCATCAACGGATATGAAGAAAAGTTTACAATTTGGTTTCTCTATTTTAATATCATATTAAAGACGTAAAGATATAATACGTATACTAGTTTATAGTGGACACTAACTAAATAAATGATATGAATGTTGCAATAAACGTGTTATGTAATCATAAAAAGTGAATGGTAGCATCTTTTTCTTAAAAGACTTTTCAACTTAGAAGGAAAGATACGTCGGAATCGATTTTGGGGAATCATCATATCTAATTGTCGATAAAATGTGTACTGTTATTTTCTGACAATGAAGAGAATTTCGTTTTCATTTAAAAAATGTCGCTAGAAAATGTTTAACATTCAGCTTGTTGTAGGCAACAGCTGTTACCCATGCGACAAGTGAAGACCATAATTCGTCGGCATATCAGTGTTGTTTTATCATGGTCTGCATTGTTCACTCTTCAGTTACTTTATACTTTGAATTGTTAAGTGATAATGTATATGTTGAATTACTGTCAAATTTATTTAATAGACTGAGTGTGATAAAGGTTAATTATAATAATACTGGACATAAGTAGATTACTAAAGCTTAAAAAACAATAATGAATGAATGACGTCAATGATTTAAGTAGCAGGCAAATCAATCATTAATTAAATTCTATTTTCTGACAAAAAGCTTGATAAATAATTGGCCAACAATTCGATATCAGTTATAAAACTGTCCGCTCATAGTTCAAAAGTATGACAGAAACATTAGAGTAACACAGTAGCATACCTTGATAAACAAATACTTTCACCGAAACAACAAAACGGAAACCGTATAAACCGTATAGAACACAAAGAAAATAAAACATAAAAAGTGTGTTATTTTGTTAGAATATTATTCAATATACACAATTCATGATACACATACATTTAACTATTAACAATATCGAAATAGATATGAACGAAAATACATCAACTCTTATAACTTTCTTCTTAAACAAATAAGTTTGAAAGAAAATCAAATTTCATCTTAGATCTTTATCTTATGTGTTTTAGGTTCAATGAGAGAAATTATAATATTACTTCAATATCGATTGACAAAAACGAACAGAAGTTATGTCAGCATGCAGATGGCACAAAGCTGTTTCTAGAGAGCAATCATAAACAGCAGATTCTGTTAAAAAAGGAAAAGAAAACGAAGCAATGAAGTACACTTCTTCTTGTACATATTTTAGTGCAGTAAATTGCCATTACACTATAAAATGACGAAATACCAGCCTTAAGGAATGTAATACGTGCCATAACTCTTGAGATATTTATAAGAATAATGTGTGATCTTCGAGTTCAAATTTATTGTTAACTACCTGTACCATAATATATATTAATATGGTATTAGCCTTTAATTGAACCTAGTCTCGTATTGCAAAATAATCACGTTTACTGTCAACGAGTGATATACAGGGACAGCAATACTGAAAACAGAAGAGGAAAATGAAAATTGAATGCTAGCCCACTGTTATATTTATTTATGATATTGTTAATTTTTTTTTCAATTATGAATTTTCAACTCTTAAAGAAAGTGTACTTATTACCTTCGTGCAGTGTAAACTATTTTATATTTTTTCCAACTGCCAAAAATAGCTTTTGATATTATTCTATGAAAATAAAAAAAATAAAATTTGTTATTTTTATAAGAAGAAAACAGTTATTAAAAATATTAAACGGACAGAGGATTTTACATGGCATGCTTGTATTTGTCAAAGATTTCTGTATCATTTCAAGTTGTTCTGTTAAAAGAACTGTGTATTCAGAATCAGTTTTTTTTTTTAGCAAATTGACCAAAAAAAGAAAAAAAAGAGAAGCATTGCATCGCCTTTCATTCTAAGCTCTGGCTATGAATCGAATGAAAAACAACATTATTCTGAGTATAATTCCTTTTTCTCCTCTGCAACATTCTACATTCTAAGTGATTAACTTAATTTATGTAAGAAGTTCAAAATTTCTGATTTTAGGCCACATTGGGGCATTTGAAATATAATATAATTGTTCTTTTAATTCACAACATTTTGTTTTAACTAAAACAATATTACTTCTGTTCCAGCATGATGAAAGGTGTAAACAAACATTTATGTTTCATTAATAAATAAATGAATAATTCTCCCTGTAATATATAACGCCTGTTTCTGTTCTTTTGTTTCTTATCTTATTGTTTATTTGATCTTCAAATAACAACAATTTAATTACTTTGCATTTTTGGTACGATGTCATTCCATCTTAAATAAAGGAATTGTTCATTACTCACATTATATGTACAGGTAAACTGGTGATATTTGCTCTCATTCGTTCACTCTTCTACTTAATCACATTCTATTTGATAACATCAAATGGCTTTTTGATGAAACGGTTAATGACACAAAACGATGATTAAAGTGAAACGTATGTGTTTTGTTAACGTGACCTCACCTACAATTTAAGTTCATTTGTTTCAATAATCATTTTAGAACGTGCTGTACATTCTTAACTAGAAAACGGATTTATGTCACATATTAACATGTTAATTTACTGTGTTTTTATTTTAATCTATAGGGCTTCTTATTTTCTCTATTTTAAAGTTTATCAAACGACCGTTATAATACAAAATATTACATCATGAATAGACTAACAAACATGTACGAAAATGGGTGAATGATAGACATAAAAACAACTGTTTTTACAATACAGAATGAAAACAAAGAACAAGCAAGTATTTCTAAATGTTTAAAATTTGCGATGACTTGTTAGATTTGTACGTTATATTGAAACAATGTTTAAAGACCCCAATCTTCGTCTGAAACCTTCCATGTATCAAATGTTAAGACACATTGATGTTGTTAAGGTTTGTTATATGTCGACTTTCAAGTTTTACTTGTGGAATTGGAGCAAGACATCGGGTGACTTCGGGTAGTATTTTATTATTTTATATACTACAGGGCTACGAAGTGAGACCTTCCTTAGACTAGCTCGATAGCTTTCTTACATGTAATGTGAAATGTCCCAGTCGGTTAAGAGTATATTGTTAAAGAAACAAAAATGATATGTACTTTAAACGCTTGTCATTTAAATTTAAAGAATGATATTGGTCTCTCGGCGGTGTTAATCATCTTTTTCATACAGGTTTAAAGTTTTGTGATACAAAGGAATTGGTTATTTTATTGTTTCGAATTAGATAAAGCTCAAGGTAGATAACGGCATTATACTTATTTAATGAATGTTTATCCTTAAATTCAGTACTTTCAATTTGATGTTTTAACTTATTTTTTCCTGGCTGTGATAATTAGACTTATATCCGGGGCAGATGTGCTAATGTTCTAAAATGATCACACCAATCGTGATATATGATACCAGATTGCTAACTTTGCATCTACATTAATTAAACAGAGATAACACTAATCCTATTATCGGGACAACTATCCTTTCTGTCAATGACGCAAAATGCAGTGTTAGCGAGTTGTTTGTTTAGAAGCAGGAGGTCAATTTAAGGCTAAAAGATATTACTTATATCATTGATATGATTGATTGGTCACTATCACAGTATTTGATATATCCTTGTGGGTGATTCACACTGTAGTTAACACAACACAACACCTGATCTTCTTGTTTGTACCATACAGCTCAATATATTCCGAAAAGTATCATAATACGATAGTGAATATAAGATTTGTAACGACTGATCATTTGGCAGTTTATATCAATATTCCCAAAGGCACTTTCAAGGTATAAAGCTTCATATCTGCTGAAAAAATATAGTGTTTGGTTTACTTAAAGAAATAACAATGCTGCAAAAAATGCCTGTATGAAACAATTATTTTACAACAAATATAATTCATTAAAAATTTTGCATGGAAGGAATAACTGCTGTATGGTTAAAATAGAGGGAGAACAAAAACAGAGTTACTAA
Source organism: Ruditapes philippinarum (assembly GCF_026571515.1). Classification (NCBI taxonomy): domain Eukaryota; kingdom Metazoa; phylum Mollusca; class Bivalvia; order Venerida; family Veneridae; genus Ruditapes; species Ruditapes philippinarum. The sequence goes on from NW_026858214.1 coordinate 211,458, forward strand.
ATAACCCAACACGACAAATTGACAATATTGCAGGCTTGTAAAATAGCAGCATAATATTTTGTTCCGGAACAGTTTATTCAGTTAAAGTACAAGAAACAGCACTGAATGCCTTAAAGTAAGATAATCATACTGACCGTTTTTATCGACACCGAGGACAGAAAATGATTATTCTTGAAAATATTTGAGAAAATGATCTGCAAATTAGCATAGGTCATCTGTGTAGACATACAGAAAGTAAAAAATGTATAAAAATGACTTAGAAATATTTCTAGTCCCGTCTTGTACGGTAAAACCTTCAATGAAGTCCTTCCTACATCTATGTCGTACGGTGCTTAATTATCAAACTATTTGTTAATCCTCTAAAAATACTTCTGTGTATTGATTTAGGTTTAATCGAATTATTTTATTTTTAATCAAAGTAGAGTTTGAAAAAACCTGGTAGTGATAAATAACTGTTAATGCATGCATAGCAAAAAGTAAGACTGGGTGTATAACAGCTCATTCCCTTTAAAATAATGCAAAGTTGACTTATCATCTGTTAAGACATAACTATGTATCACTTGGAAACATTGATGGAATAAGCGCATTTCACTTAATGCAGTTCTGTTTTATATTGTCTCATTTTGAATATGATTACTAAGCACTTTTTGAGTATTATGCAACTCATAACTCGATTCCAGTTATAATGAAAACTAATAAGATAATTACCGGAAACATTTACAGTAATGTTAAATCTTAAGTAATTATTGTTGAACACGCACATGGTTAAAACGAGGTTATTGTTCTTTCTAAATGATTTCTGGAACAGAAAATGACTTATCCGTACGCAATGTACAGAACAATCATAATTTGTCTTGGGTCCCAACTGGGAACATTAATTTTGTTTATTAACCCTCTTATATGTATTAAAGTGTCGGGCAGTCGTTATGACTTATACACTCTGCATCAATTTGAAAATATATTATGATTGATATATATAAATATAATCCATCAAATACTTCCTTGAAGTACTCATAATTATATTGCCCATATGAACTAGATATATGCATGTATAAAGCAAAGTAGCGTACACAAAAAATGTGTTTCATCCTTTATTATTTTCAAACTATAAGTATTGCACTGCCACTTTTTGGTAAAGAGTTATGACAACTAGTTTCACACATTGACAAGCACTTTAAACTAAATATAATGTTCAGCACTACATTTGCAAAATACCAGTATTATAGTCATTTTCTTCTATGAATTAATGAATACTGACATATTTCGTTTATAGACAAAGAGTTTTTCTGCGTCTCTAAAGATAATTGCCCTAACGATACAAGATAAGTCGCACACATATCGATCTTATCTTTACAGCTTGATACCTGTTAAGTCTAAATTAAAGACATTTTACTCGGAGGTCCATAATTTCCATAATGGCCAAGATTCATAATATTATTTTTTGTTTAACATTTATAAAATATTTTAATGTTGATTCCCTGTTTCTGTTTAAAGTGTTTAAAAATTAAATATTGGCAAATTCCATGACTTATTTTGATTTATTATGGTGCCTTTGATACAAGTACACTTGCCGTGATTTTGTATTTTATATGAAAGTTAATTACATAGTGAGAACATTTTGCATATTATATGATATATTATTTCACAAGCACCTCTTCTTTTGCTAGAATAAAAACATCTAACATGCTCTTAATTTGAAAGAAGAAATTAAATCTTATTACAATAACAATTTTACTCTTTTGAATGTAAAGAAGGAACATATTGTTCGGTATCGTAACTTTTTATCTCTACACAATGAGACTCGATCAAACAAGGTATCTATTTTTCCAATGATTGAGTTGTTTTCACAGCTGCAGAGGGTTTGCCTATTTTTCAAGATCTTTATAAATCACAACAACATGGGTGAAGTGTAATGTAGCAGCTATATAGGTTTGCAATGTACATATACTTCTTGAATTCTTATATATCACTCGTCCTTCAAGATTCCTGCATTAAATAGTTGAATAATTACCGCAGCCGGTGATAGAGAATGTGAGATATTATTAGTTTTCCTATATATTTTCAAGCTTCCGAATGATCACCAGATTTCTAAAATTTAAACCAGCATTCCACACAAATGCTGCATTGAATCACACCGATTCTGTAATGATAATATTTTATATTGATGTTTTCATTGATTTACCTTTTTCAGGTTTAAACGATGCATCATTGTTCCCCTTTGAATAAAGTTCAACCTTTTGAGAGTCAATCTCATTTATTTCTACAATATAAAGCAGTGCAAAATGATAAAACCCAACGTACTTATATGTCAAAATATATCATATAACTTTATATATACATTCTTTGGGAATAAGCGAGAAAGCATTACTTTAATTAGCCAGCAAGTTATCTAGAATTATAAAAATATTATGAAAATAAAAAATAAATAGATATAAAATTTGTTATTATTATTAGAATTATCTGTTTTTGTTATTCTAAATATCTTGCTGGCTAATTTAAGTAATGCGTATCATACCTTATATAACGTGCCACTGAATCAAAAGCTGCATGCATTAAAATTTAAATCAATGTCCGTTATTTGTTATCAAAATTTCCCATTATTATTATTATTATTATTATTATTATTATTATTATCATATCATTATTATTATTATTATTATTATTATTATCATCATTTTAATTCATATAAACTGCATATGAATAAATGATCTTTTTTTAAGTGTCTTATACAAGGAATATTCTGTTCCTGGAATATGAAAACGTATCCTATACCGTTGATTTTATGACGTGCAACAATATTAAATCAAATCCGAACGTAACATATAGCTTGAAAAACATTACATAGGCATGTTTTATGTGACGTAAATCCTTGTTCTTGTAAGGAAGGTACCACACAATCTGAAATGATGATTGAAACAAATGAACTTTAATTGTACGTCAGTTCACCTTAACACAACAAATACGTTTCACTTTAATCATCGTTTTGAGTCATTAACCGTTTCATCAAAAAGCAATTTGAAATTATCTAAGAGAATGTCATTAAGTAGAAGATTAAACGAAAGAGAGCAAATATCACCATTAGAAATGTACGTATAGTGTGATTCATGAACAATATCTCTATTTTAGATGTAAGGACTTTGTAAAAAGAGCAATGTATTTAAAGTGTTATTAAAAAACAAATACAGATAAAAACAATCAAATAAGAAACGGAAGAACAAAACGTGCTAACCATAACACAGGAAGAATTATTTATTAATATAACGATGAATTTTGACTGTTTTGTTCACACCTTTGAATTTTGTACAAAGGTAATATAAACATATTTTGCAAACTCATGATTTTATATAAATTCTTAAAGAAGAACATTTTTTACGTTTCTTTCTTCTTTGTATGGTAGCTGATTGGTACCATTCGTAATTTCGACCCGCAAACCCGCCAAGCGAAAAGTGAACATAAACAAGTTGAACTGGCGGGAGCGCGGAGCGAAGACATGCTTAATAGCGCCCCCGCCTATAAGCGTGTTTTCTTCCCGCGACCCCGCCGTTTTAACTTGTTAATTTTCGACTTTTCGCTTGGCATGGTCGCGGGGCGAAATCACGAATGACACAAATCAGCCACCATATCTTTGTTTTATATACTCAGTATCTTCTTTCTTTTTAACTCAGAAAATATCGAATTAATATTGACTTTTATATCAAGCTTATTGACATTATATAGATATTAATTAATGAAAGATTGACTTAAATCATTGACGTCATTGATTCATAATTGCATTCAGGGCTTAAATAATCTACTTATGTTTTGTCTGATTCTAATTAACACAAAGGCTTACCACACTAAGTCTATTGAATGTAATTCAATATATACATTATCATTCATCTTTTCAAAGTATGAACAAACGTAATAGTGAACAATGTAGGCCTTGATTAGAAAACGGAGAAATACCGGAAGATTTTGGTCTACACCGGTCTCATGGGTACGTGCTGTTGCCTACAACAGGCAAAAGGTTTACCATTTTTATAACTATATTATCAAAATGAATACGGAGTGGTGCGGGATCGGATATTATAAGTCAATAGCAATTGTATTTAAATGTTACATGTATTGTTATTTGACAGTAAACAATAATACAAAAACATCACCTTGATATCCACATCATTGTTTTATCTAATATCTAATGAAAATCTAAAGAAAATGATGATCTGGAAGTTGTGGCAAGATTAAAGTATGTGGAACACTCTTCATTGATAGAAACGAACTGTACTGTACAGACCTATCAGATAAAATGATTCAACAAAATACTATAAGATTGTCAAGGTTCTTTGTCAATCCCAGCATAACTCGTTTATCGTCACGGGGATACAATATAATTTATAAAGTTATCATCCACCTTAAACTAACGTTTAATAACTTTATTTCTTAATATGATATTTAACTAGAAAAATCATGTTGTAAATTTTCGTCATATCCGTTGATGATTTGGTTCATTTTTTTTCTTCAAGCTTGGTGGTTAAAGGTCTTTAAATGCGTTATAGTATAATTCGTACAAATATTGATTTCTCGTGTTAAAGGATAATAACTGCTTGATATCCGTTAATTCTATAATGAGGATTCATTTTAATGTACCATTGGCATGAAGTTCCTTTATATACTTAATAAGCTTAATTCCTTATACTGTATACTCTAAATGAATAAGTAAAACCATGCGTCTGACATTGTTCTCGGACTACGACTACGTGCCTTATGTCTTGATCATTTTCTTTTTACACAAAAGAAAATGTCCTTCATCGTTATATATGTCAAACACTAACAGAAAAAAAAAGATTATCTTTTGAATTTAGCCATTTCATTGTATTATGTACATCGGAAATATCAGCCGGGCAGATTTTAATCAATATGTAATCAAAAAACTACCAGAATAAGCTGCAGTCAAAGAAGTTAAAGTCCAACACTTTCGCAGGAGAAAGAAAGCAAACTCACCAAAGAAAAAATAAAGAAAAGAAGTAAGAACGAAAAAAAAACAATCAATAAATCCAATGTTTACGAAAATGTTTTAATGTAATTACTTGACGATTTGCATGAATGCTTGAGTAAATAATATGGGATCCACTTACTATCTTCAACCACATTGAATGGCTTATTCTATCACACAGAACTAAGCTTTATATTAAAATAGCAATCGGCAAATAAGGAAAGGTCTAACCGATTATTGCTGCTCGAAATATAACATATTGTTATTATTTGCTAGACTTAGTATGCTTCTGTATTACCTTTAGTTAACTTAACAGATAATTAATTATCACGAATGACGGGAAATAGTTTAAAGTCCCGGAAAATTAATTAAATGTTGTCGTTTCAAGTAATTCTCGTGAAACAAACATGTGTTTATACATTACTTCTGACCTCATTGGTAAAAATATAAAATATGAATGAAAGATTCTCACCATAATGTATTATATGTAAGACAAAGCTGATTCAAGCTTATTACATAGGTTCAATTTGATATCCTGGGACGCTACAAATCGTTTTCAAAAACTCTACATTAACAGTTATTGAGTTACAGACGTGCACATATGTAATTAAGAATATTTTTAAGATGGGATTGATGGGTACCTTACATAAACTCTGCCGATTGCCCAGGTTAACTGTCCTGCTTGTAGGAACAAAAAAAAGAGGCAAATGTAATTTATACTCGTTGTGCGTTGTGATCATTCAAGAGTACAAATGGCGTCTGCTTTAATTGAAATGTCCTTATAATCTTAGATATATTTATGTTGTATTATACAGGCTTAAACAAATTACTTGAGTCAATTATATATTTCTGTTTAAATTGCCCATATTGTTGCGTTTCTTCTTTGTTTTTGCTTGATTTGTTTTTCGCAACAAATGTTTGTAAATGGAAGCTAAATATATGAAATTATTATCTGTTAATACGAGTATGAACAGCTGTTATTTTTGTAAGGATACTTTTTGTCATTTTTTCACCCCATTACAAAAAGACGGTAAAATAGTTTCCACTTTAAAATACCTTCATTTAATACTGCACTTATTTGTCATTTATTTTTGTTTATCTATATCCCCTAGTCTGAATTGACTCAGAGGTAATTGCCTGTTTAATAACTTATCAGTCGTGATTTATTAAGCTGAAGTTTTCCAACACTTTATTGTAAACTTTTATGCCAGAAACAGCCCTGTTTATCATTTATTTTTGTTTATCTATTACCCGTAGTCCAGCGACTCAGAAGTGTCTGTTTAATAACTTATCAGTCGAACATAAAACCTGAAGGTATCTAACCATTTATTGTTAGTTTATATGCCAGAGACAGTCGATATAATATCAGACATTGGGCATCGCAAAATTTTCATTCTACATGACAATTTAACCTTAAATACGAGATTTGATTACAAGGTAATATCATCCGGCAGTAGAATTGGAGAAGCTTGTGAAACGTTCTTAATTGTGACCTTATGCAGAATTCAGCTGGAAGTCATATACCACCATATGTGTGATATGTTGGTGTGTGTTTTTGCCTTGGTCTTGGTCAATTAACGCCAGTATTAAGAAAATTATGTAAGTTCAAATTTATGTCACGCAAAATCGTTATTTAATTTTATATTCATTTATAAGTCAGTTAAATGTAAACACATCAGATTTTCTGGAAAAAATGCAAATGTAGCTATAAGTAAGTATATTGCCTTAAAAAGTACGAATATGTAAAACTAAATATTTGCTTGCTAATAAGGTGATGTTGTAGGATGACATTATTGCCAGAAAGCATTTGTGATATTACTGTAACAGTTGTATATTTCCATGACCTTCTGAATTTTGCTATGTATAATTTCAATAGTTCATTGGCGCGATACTTGTTTGTCCGTTGAAGGCAAAATTATAACTTGGTAATGCAATATAAGTAAGGTTATCAATTCATAATACAGTTTACTGGTTCACCTATGATGAGGATTAATCGATTTTGGTTGAAATATAACAATTACACTTATCAACACGTGCATGAACAAAACGCAGGATACCAGAAAAGAAGACCAACAGAAATGAAAAAGCTAAATTTCACATGATTTTCCATGTGTACATTATTAGCGAAGAATGTGTGTGTGTTTTATTTCCCAGTAAAATCATATTGTTTAAAAATGTCTATAGCATAAAAGTGGAAAGGTCAACAATGGACACATTTTCCATATGTATTTCAGATGGAAAGGAAGTAAAATGAGCATAATTCTGAGAATTACTTGACTTTAGGAAGGCAGATCAGCGTACATATTTGAAAAATCAAAAATGTGAATTTAATAAGATATATTTTTGAATCGACAAACACGAAGAACAGTCTAACAAAGTGATAACCTTCTAGCTTTTGCTTCAATTGCGTTTTGGCAAATTTAAATATGTAAAGCTACACTGATTCAGTACTCTTTCTTGAAGTCAAAATATAACTAATTTATCATGTTAGTTTTCTTCCCACGGAAATAATTTCACATTCGACGACTTTTTTTTCGGTATTTTTACTAGTACAACTGAGAAGAACAGTCTAACAATGTGATAATCAAAACTATTATACATCAGTATTGCACATTCTCTTGAACGTTTTTTGTTTGGATTGTAATTTGTTACATAACACTCAGCTGGTAATCATGTTCTTTTATCTTCTAGAAAAACAGACGCATTCTTGCTTGTATTGTTTTGATCAAGGTTATTCAACCTTCACCCACTTGGTTAAATTTCTTTTTTATTTAATAGTATTATTATGCGTTTAAATACTGGGATCGTCGCTATAAAAATGCCAATAGAATAATGTTCTAATCCGTTTATGTTCTCGTTCCATTGTTTGTCCTTGCGATATCGTATCGATATTATTGTAGCATGAAAAAAATGTAATGAACTCATTGAATTGTTTCAACAATTCATTAAATAAGTAAATAGGTTTATATTTTAGTTACATTGCCTCGTCAATACACTGTTTTGTCAATAGAAATATATCGGGCCTTAGAGTGGAGGTCTCAAAGATCTTAAGGTATAATTCGTTTCAAATGTCTTCCAAAACTGTTTATTACAAAAATAATAATAAGCATACCCCTAACCTTTGTCCCTTGACGATAGTCATTTTCGTGTCGGTGTCCTTTTGGTGTCTAGTCAGTGTGACTAGTTGTATTGGAGCTTTATTTTGTACACGTTGCCTCACTTTTTCTATTGAACGATTTTGAAAGTACATTTACACCATTAAAACAAACATATTCTCCAAAATCAATAATTTATTAGAGACAACTTTTTTTTGTAATCCTACCTTTATTTACAATGCACATGCGTTACTGGGGGAATACTTATAATAGAAGCTGCATTTTATATAATCGTTAGATAAATATTTCCACGCTGTACATTCACCAGTCAGTTCTAAATAAATCAGTCAAAAAGTTAGATGTTTTTACATAAGGTTTAAGTTGTCAATTTCGAAAATTCTTACATACAATTTTTGTTTGTTCGCAAATTAACATACTTTGGTAAAGTAATATTAAACGTTAATTTCCTATAATTACCGTTATTGGAAACAGGTTAAACACCTCAATTTTACACTTGTCTAGCTCATGTAAATGTGTTTCAAATTCTGCTTAACCGTCATATCCGAATCATTGACATGACTCCTTTAGGCATTATTGCTTCTTTAAGTTTAAAACAAAAATATAATTGCAAACCTATTAACAGAGTCGTCTATTAAACCTATTTCAAACACACCGGTTAATCTTACAACAGCGTTAGTTTAATTTCAACAACAGTCGATTTCTGAATATAACTGCGTAATAAGTTCTTAAATCCACACGCAGTTAATAATAACTCAAGCAGGATTTATATGAGTAGTAAATGTGGCTCGACGTGTGTTTTTCCAACCAAACCAATTACCAAACATATCTAAAACGTTTTATACGGTTACTGTTATTTGAATTAGAATAATGAATAGTAGGTATTTTTCAAAAATAATATTTGTAGGGAGAATGGAATAGTAATGAGGCAGCATGTTCTTTATCTCTAAATGGTAGAAACATTGATGCAAATGCAAGAAAACAAGTAACACAGATAACAACATAAAATTTACTTTAAGATAAAGAGTACTCTCCCAGTATCTGATCCACAATTGTTCGTTAAAATAACATACCGAATTGTTTATAATTAAAAATATATCATTGAATCACGTTTTACTCACATTCAAATAAAAGAAAATTCATGCATAAAAATCATAACATAATTGTGATTAAAGGCAAACTTTAAGCCACCCCCCACCCCCCCGCCAAAAAAAAAAGTTGCTGTCCAAAATTTTTTTTCTTTAATTTACCATTTAGCTTTTGTTTCCACTATGTTTTGGCAATTTCAAATATGTAAAGCTACACTGACTCAGTATTCTTTCTTGCAGTCAAAATATAACTTATGTATCATGTTAGTTTCATTCCCACGGAGATTATTTCACATTCGACGACTTTTATTTCTGTCAAAATCAAATATTTTTTTACTAGTACAACTGGCACAAAGAAAATATGAATTAGTTTATATACTAAGAGAAACGGTGAAAAATAAATGACTAAATTCAAAAACTTAATTTTACAAAAACATGCGATGTATGATTTTCCCCGCAAACAATAGACAAATCAAATATCTTTGAGGTTTTGCTTAAACAAAGTGCATGTTCTTCTACTAAGTAAAGGAATTTGCATTTGTCATTAAAATATTTACATATTAGCTATTGGTTTTGAAAAAAAAAGATAAGAATACAAAAGGTATGTTTTAGAAATTTCCATATTTTCTTTAGCGTTTGTTTCCTTTAAATCATTGTCTGTCATTACACTTCTTGCGGATGTTTTTAGTATTATGCTTGTTCAGGCATTGTTCTCTCGATTGCTATGGGCGTACAAATTTATACTTATTAATAAACAATACTTAATGGACTACATTTGAATAAACTTTAGCTTCATTTTATTCAACTTACGTTGAAATCAAGAAGTGTGAATGAATGTGGTCTAACAGCGTCCAATCATCATTCAACCGATCAGCTCTTTGAAATAAATGGTCCTTATGTTTGTTTTAGTTTATCAAATGTAGTTATAATAATGAAAAAAAACTCAATTTGATTGATTTGGCACCGGTCAATTACTCATAGGTATTATATGATGAAAGATAAATTGATTATATTCACAATATTAAACAAACAAACACAATTGTTTGCGTATTGTCAATTTTCAGTACATAGATTCATAATTTCATTGTGTGGAAATATGAAGGCAATTCAAAATTCTATCCAAGGGTTATGTATATGTCAGTTATCAACAATAACATTTTCACATCAGTTTGGCACTGTTTCGGTAAATAGTCTTATTTCTTTTCTATATAATTATATTAAGCACATTTTCCATTAGTATTTCAAATGTTGAAACAGACAAAGTATATCATTTCAATATTCTTATGGAATATTATTTTGAAACAATTATCACTTTGAAAATTCTTCAAAGCGATTTCGTATGACCACTTATATGCTTAAAATTAATATCTATAATAAATTGTTCTAGAACAATTTACATTTGAATGTTCAAGTTTGGCACATAATTCATATTGCAATTAGTTCCAGTGAAAACGGATGTAAATTATTGGACTATTCAACAAAAATATATTTTATACGTGAAATGCACTAAAGGTTGCAAGCAACTAAATTGTATGGGTGGTCATAGTAACTTTAGTAATGCCCTATTGTGGTAAACTTAGAAAATAACAATGAATCGAGAAAAAAATGGCGTCCATTTTATTTTATTTTATTTAGAAAATAGACTAGATTTATATTGTTAAAAAGTACTGTTATTCCTGTAACAGTATAAATTTCTTGGTTACATGGTACACTTGCATTAACAATAATAATAACTCCCAGAGGCCTATGGGAAATTAACATTACGAAAAAAGTGAGGGGTAATAAATCTTTATATCTTAAAGACAAGTCTGCACTTTACATTTCATACAATCAAACTTTCAAAATACCTTCCGTTCATCAATATTGTAATAATTTCTATACAATTTGAATCAATTTGATTGTCATTCTTAAAAGCAAATATGATTAATGAGAACGTTTCACGGCGTTTCTATTTGATTATATCATGTGTCAAAAACGTTTATTGTGTGAAGATAACAAAACCTGCAAATTGCACGAGCTTAATTGCGCGGTGCATCACTATTTGAACATTTTTTCTTTGGTTAGTTTGAAGCATATTGAAATTCAACCTTACAAAGGCAAATAACACTATCGTCTACTTTAGACAAATTAAATCTTGCAAATTTTACGAGTGTCATTTCTTTCAAAGGATATATTTAGTTTTTTGTGTTAATCATACAATTTGCTGGTCATAGGTTTTAAAAACATATGTGAAGATGTAGATATAAAATAATTCAACTATTCATTTTTTACATTTTAATCAAGCCATATGTAATCAATATTGACACAAGTTGTTTTTGGATACTTTAGAATTATTGTCTTAGACCAAAATATAACAAAAATTATATTAGATTTTGTGTGCTTATGCTCAATGGCATTATAGTGATGTATTATTAATTACGTTGTGGTATTTTTAAACACAGTGAAAAGGATTTGATTCAGTGAGTTCGAGACGGATTTTGATCTACCTTTCTTTTATCATTTGAAAACATTTTATTTCATTTTATTTATTTACTTGTGTTATTTCTATCTTTCATAATAGTAATAATATCAATATAATTCTTACCTAAGCTTTGATCACACACACTTTCTGTAAAAAATAATCACGACACAACTTGCCAATAAATGCATAATTTATTAATTTCTTGATCTGATTAAGCACAGATGAGACATGTAAATATTTCTATATAATTTTCCATTTATTTGATCTGTTTTTACCAGCAATTCAATCAATACATTTTTTACAAATTCTACCCTCATGTTTCATCTAAACAAAAATCTGCAAAACATTTTATACGTTTAGGACATACAAATTTGCATAAAATAGCTACTTAAAGCATCTTGAATAGATCAAAATATTATATTACTTAATTTTGATTGACATCTATACTTTTGATCACAAGCACAACGGAATGATTGCTAGGTTGAATGATATTATCTTCTTTGTAATTGTAACACAAGCCATCTTTTGGATATGTATAGATGCATCATACACATTGTCATCATTTTGTTCCAGAACAATTTAACGCAGTAATGATATTTCAGAGTTCTTGTTTCGACTTTGACTATATAACATCAGTTTTGCATAGATTTTAGTGAACGATGACGTTATTTACACAATATTCAGCAAAAAAATCAGTTAAGTAGAGGTACATAACTCCATGAACGAAGTAATATGACACATGCAGATATTGGTTATTATAAGAGTCATTGACTCTTTAGATACAGACAAAAATGTGAACCTAATATTTTGATTATACCATCAGACAAAAAGTTTAAAAGTTTTTCATTGATTTTGTACAGGTAATATTCATTTTATATGTATTTGATATATTGTGTGTATTTTATTAAATCTCGTATAATTGCCAACAAATGCTTTAAACTTTATGTAAACTCACATGTAAGAAAAACAAAGTTAATAACACACATTTGAAGTAATGTAAACAGACAAAAAACTATTTTGAAGCGGCAGTTATTTACTATTGTGTTTTGATACTCAATGCATTTCCAATTCTCAAAAAGTGAGCTCTTAAATAACTGCCAATAGGTTCCTTTAATTACCACCATTGTAAAGCAACCGCTGCTACTAAATTCCCACCTTTAAAAAGTCAGAAATAACCTCTGCAGGTTATAATAATTTTATCCTTGGTCACGTATTTTTTTTTAAAGTCAATTCTTTTTCAAATTATTAATTACAAATGAAACGTGCCTTTGATAAATCGATTAAAATCCCATCCCATTTATCCCATCCCATTTATCACCATTTGTTTTCATTAAGTTGAGTACCAAAGAGATCGATTAAAAATGGAATAAATATGATAAGGTGAAATGCGTCATTATTTTAAAATACATCCTCCTAAAGAATAATCGTTTTACTGTAACAATGCAAATGTGTATTGTAAAGCATGAGGAAGATTGAATATGAAAAACTGAACAACTTGACGTGTGACTTATGCATATCTTTTTCGAAAAGTTGTTCATTGTTTTTTTACAGCAGATTAACTAAAATAATAAAGCAAAGTTTGAAATGCAATACACATTGCTAGCTAACTGTGAAAATAACAAACAATACATACAATGTTGGCTAATTACAAGCGGTGATTTTTATTTTCATTATAATAATTCATTTATTTTTTTTCTAATTGTATATCTGACGAATTCATTTCTGATACATAATTTTTCACCTATCTTACGCATTTTTTCATAAATTTATGAAAATATCATATATACATAAAATGTTTCTTTTGTAAACACTGCCTTGCTCTCCCAGACAGCAAATCTTGTTACATAATAAATTGTTATATCCAATCAAATAATTCACCTTATCAACTATAACCAATCAATATTCCGCGTTTGAAAAACATGATTCTCCAAAAAAGAAATCATTATTGCATTCCAGCATATTAATGTAACTTCGTTTCCATTTCACGAGTAAATCAGACATATTTGAGGGATATTGTATCTAATGTAACTTTGTTTTCATTTTGAGAGTGTCAAAATTACATCAAATCCTTAATAAAGTTCTGCTAAAATATAAAACATGATAGAGTAAAATAAAGAGATCATTCTACAATACTAGGACTCGTACACAGCTAGGGCCTCTTCTAACATTAAGTTGAAAGCTACGTACTCCTATAATTCAGTATTGTATTCAATGCATTATAACCTACAGAACATTATATAGAATAGTTTTTCATACTAAGAGTAATAAAACAAAATCAATTAATCACTCAAACAACCAACCAACCAATCAATCAATCAATCAATTTAGCGAGCAAGCAAACAATCACTTCTCCAACAGTTTTTAAATTGCCTCCACATATTACATGTATCAAAATTTGAAAACAAAAAGCTGACATCATCAATTTAATACTTGATGCTAAATCAAGTTTCTTACATCAGCGGGTGATCAATTAACAAATGAAAACAAAATACCAATCCTTGTTTTAGTTATGTTGTAATGTTATTCACATATTTTCCTTTCATTGTCATTATACATTTTCCCTTACAATTTATGTAAAGAAATTGATTTTGCCCCCCTAATCGAGGGAATAAAACAATGGATACATTTAAAAATTTTTTAATATTTTTATTTTTCATCAGTTTTAAAAACACTTTTTAAGCAAAAACAAAATGTTAAATGGGGAAAATTATTTTTTTTTAATTTTTACATTTTCCTTTTACCTTTTGTTTGGTATTAGCTGTTAATCTAAAAGCCGTATTTTTTTATCTATTTTTATTTTATTATTCCTTTTTTAAAGCAGGTGTATTGTTTAATAAGACAAAATTATTCTTTGAATTAAATTATTTTCCTTATAATATCTATATTAAATATAATCTGAAACATTTTCTACGCCAAATATCTGCCAAAATGATGACAGGAAAAAAATTGTTTGATGAAAACATTTGTCATTTAAAAATATCTGTTCAAAACAAATAAATTCATAAGTTCCTAAAATAAAATTGTGGTGTTGTCAGTTTTGTCGTATAATTAGCACATCAAATTAACAACGTTTAAAGCGACAAATAAGAAAACAACATCATTAAGAAGTTGTGTGCTTACACAATATTGAAAAAAAAATACTTTTGAAATATAAGGTCTGAACTTGTTTAACTGCTTTAATTGTGTCTGAACACATACCAATGTCAATTTTTTAACTTGTTTTTTTCTCTTTGCTGATAATATTTAGCATTTTGTGGTATTCCCTTGAATGCAGATCACGTGTGTACGTGAATATGTAGGCACACAAATAAAGTGTTGTTGTTTTTTTTTTTGACAATATCCGTTGCATTCTCCATGTGTCAAAACACTGATTATTGATAAATGTTTTTAACTTTATAAATGGGCAACAAAAGCACAATGTCGTTTCTAATAAATTTACAAAGACGCATAGAATTATGATGTATCACTAACAATTCTATTTTTCGCCGAATAAGTAAGGAAGAAGAAAATTCAGCCGACTGAAAAGATTATTATTACATGTTTCAGTGATTTAGATGACAGCGTAAGGCACATTTGAGAAACAACAAAATGTCCATTCAAGTGCAAATGATTGTATACTAGGTAAAATTAAAAGGTATCATGTCACCTTTTCCTTAAATTGTAAAATTTGTATCTGGTGGATGTTCAATAGTATTTGTTACTCATTGAGGAAATTTCTGTTAATGCTGCATGTCTCCATACATGTAAATCATATGTCAAGAACATCAAATTTCTAAAATTATAAAAACAGTAAAAGGACTCAAATAATAATTTGCCATGATTGACTCTTATAAATATCAACATCACTTCTGAGTGACCAAATCAAATGCCTAATTTAGCATATTTGAACTCTTTCTTTTATTCTCTTGTATTTTGTTAGTTTTTGTTGCAATATTTTGATTACTTTCTTCGTTCATTTGTTTATATTTTACAAAATTATGCTTTTAAATACATTTTATTTCAATTTGGACAGTTTGTATTTTTCATTTTGAACATTTGTTAATATTTCCTCTTTTAGTGCGGTAATTTATCTTTCATAAATGCATGAACATAAAGATTTTATGTTGATTCACTAAGAATAACATTCTTTGTCGTTTGATGTAAGTTTGATTTATTTTATATGAGCTTAAGACTGAACAAATTATCGCTTGTTAAAGTGAAATTAATGTGATAAAGGAGTGTTTATTTTCAAATATGTTAATACAGTTGAGAGTTCTGGCTTTCTTTTGTTGCAGATGCTCCGGTCTCAAGTTTCGTAAAAACATGTGCAACGATTCCATTTATGTTGATTGCTATTGTTAGAAGCTGTTTTCCGTAAATGTCGCTCTCCTTTGTTGATATTTCATTTCATAGTTTATGTTCTGTAATTGCTTTGCTTTTTGCTATGCTGTTTAACTGAATCAGTTTTAAAGCAATAAAGCGAATAATGAGAACATTTTTTATCAATTAAAACAATAAATTTAAACTTCTAAAAATCCGAGTATCATGTGGTATTTTGTACAAATTAAACGCGTTTTAATCATTTTGTTATTGTGCAGTGTATTCAAAACTATAAACTGTATGTCTAGATTAAATATTCTATCATTCTAGAAATATGACAGAATAATTTCTACATTGGAAGAACAAATTCATTCAACAAACAAAAGCAAAAATGAACAACTCTTCAAAAAATTGCTTTAAGATACATTTAAGACATTTACAATTTATTACTTTTTAGAACAATACAATTAATATTATTACTTCAGCTTATAAGTCATAACTGTCAAGCATAACTTCTGATGAAATGTATGTATGAAAATGCTTCATGGGTACTGAATGATACTATTCAAACAATACAAATTATTTCTCCTAAACAACTTTGTCAACCATGTCTATTGAAGATACAATGATTGCATCAATCCTCATGACTATAGGAGGATACTAGCTTTTTTTTACAAAATGCATACGTTTCAGAAATGCAACTATTCGTTACCTGATACAATTGTAGGTATTTTAAATATAAATTGTAAACAACCATGTTTCTGCGGAACTATTTTAATGCCAAATACATTTAGATGTGACATGTTTGCGTGATATCTTTATATCTCACACTATCTCACTTAACATTTATGATTATCTGTAAATTACTTTACTACCAAATGACTTTCCTATAGATCGGTCAAACAGTAATATTGAGTCACTGTAATAGTGTGGTTGACTCTGATTCAAAAATAATAATATCATATCAATGCATTATTTGAATAAGAAGAAAGGAGAATAGGAAGGGGTAACATATGCTTGACTATTGCTAAAATAGTTTATTCTATATGCTACTGATCAATGTTTTAGAAGAATCAGAAATGATATACTAATGCTTAAATAAACAATCGAATCGGATGTATTCTGTTATAGTCACAATGTTAAACTTACCTAACCGATAAACTTTTGTTCTCTTACATTATTCACTTGTTTATCAAACTTTTAAAGCATTTTCAAAGCAAAATCTTTAAAACGTAAAAATATTTCATTTCTCAATTTGTCTGGCAATGAAAGTATTTAAGGATTTTTTTTAGTGTGTCGGTGCCGCGTCCTGTGAACGTTGCCTTTGCCTTGTTGATATTTAATCTTGTTTTTTAAACTCTAGGCCTTTGTAAGCCTAATAAAAGAAAAAAAAGTCATCAGATAGCAGCTTTGGTGGTGTTATATAATTGCTTATTCGTAACGTTTAATGATTTTTGTAGTGTAATTTTTTGAATTATTCCTTTTTTACAATTGTTTTTACATGTTCAAAAAACATCAATAATCATATTTTTTCACCCAATAAGCAGCATGTGTGCCTGAAAAAAACAAACAAAATAATTAAAGGCATGTGTCATTGTTTTAAAACATGGTCATGCTAAAGAATAATGGCTTAAACTTAATTTTGCATTGTTAAATATCAAAACATGAAATAAACGGAATAGCAAAATGTAGGTTATATTAATGGCAAAGATATTGTATAATCCGATCATAGTGTGTGTATATTACACCCTAAATGACCAATGCTATCTAAAAAAGGGCAAGTGTGTTATGTTTAGTCACAATCAAGTGTACTGTTCTTCAACCGCTTGTTTTGTTTTAAACAGAAAATAGATTTATTGTTATATTTTAACTTTTAGGTAATACATTTACACAACGCCTGATCTAATGAGAAAAACGCTTTCAACTGAGCTATATTGCTTCTATTTTACAGCACGAAGTATAGTTTTTAATGTACAAAGGCAACTCGTATGTTTTATATACGTACATGTGTGAGCTATACTTTAATCATTTGCTCAATGATATTCGTCAGTTCAGTAGGAAAGACACGTTGTTATATATGTTATGCAAAGGTTGTTTACTTTTATTTACTGTTTTTATTCTGCCTATGTGTCTTGATGAAAACTAAATTATATAACTTTAAATCATGATTGATATATGTATTTATGTTCTTGTTTCTTTAAACATTCTTGACGAATGTTAGTTTAAAAAATCACTTAAATTTGCTTTTATTAATGAACGTCTGTTGATTAATTCAAACAATTTTGATTCAGTTTCTTAGAACTTAATATTATTGATGGCATGTTAATGTGGTCATGACCTACTTATGAACCCTCGGGTGTGAGGCGTATACATTGACCTCTTTGCCAGTTGATATCACTTTTGTGTTTGCTTCTCATTTAATTACTCATTGTGATATACGTGTACAACTGTTCATGTCTCTTAAAGTAATATATGTATTGTCCGATAATGACAGCAACACGACAGACAGTAAGAGAAAAAAAACAACAAAAACCACCAACAAAAAGAAACAAAAAAAACAACAACAAAAAAACACTCTGTTAGATCTCTGCAGTAGATTTATATCAGATGGACATATTTTCCGTACATGCGTAATTAAAGAAGTATAAACACATTCTTACGTTATGTCCAAGCTAAGTTTTTGAGAAACCCTGCAACGTGTATTTGTAATTACAAATATCCTAAAATAAAAAATATCTCTAAAAGCGATATTGCCACCGATGCAACTTCTAATTTGATAGCAAGGTGGTTTGATTAGACAAAATCTCGATTTACAAACACATTATGCTGGTATTTTTTATTGTGAATACTTCTTACGTAAATATGTCTACAGCTCGATCTAATTCCAAGGTACGGCAAATGCTATGGTACATTTGAAGTACATTCATTCCCTTCTGACTATGTAGCGTAGTGTTAAACTTGTCGATATACGTTCTTTATGCCGTTGTTATGATCACCTGAAATATTTTCATATAGCACTGAAACACCTTATCTTACTCCCTGTTTCGAAACACAACAAAACCACAGACAATAAATCAGACAATAAACACAAATAAGAAACACTTATTTAAATCAGTATCAAGTTAGTGATATCAAAGAGTTTATCAGTAATATATTACTGATATGTAATCATAGAGTCTCAAAATCAACGCTCTTGTATGCCGCTATCATATATGTGCCATTATATTTGACTGTCTGAGAATAATGTGCCATTCTGCTGCATTTATCATTAAATATGACTATTATTATTATATCATTTGCATGCGTATAATAGTATATAAATAACACAGTGACATTGGTTTGTAAAAAACAACAAAAAAAATATCATTCCGAGGAAAATACTGTAACCCGAGGCGTAGGGATGATATTTTTACTGTAACTCACAAACCCATGTGTTATTTATTTTATTACCCGAACAAAAATACTGTGATGATCTGAAATTGTCAACTAAATCTTACTGTAACAACAATAAACCTTCTCTTTTTCTTTTATTCTTTTAGCAAGTGATGATATCTAGTAGTCATAAACATACAAAAAGCTGTGTTTTATTTAGAAATTAAAACACCAACCAATTTATACGGTTATGATCTGTGAAATCTGAATCAGGGTTGCCAGCTCTTTTGTTAAAATAAAATTCCCTGACTTTTCCCTGACTTTTCACTGACCAATTATTGTTTTTCACTGACCAAAAACGTCAAACACATAAACAGCCTTCTGACCGCCCCTATAGCCGTCCATTCCTCTCTCCCATTATATATTTGCATCTAAACTTGTATTTATTTTCCAAAACATAAAACATTAACATCAAAGTAATGATTCAAACCTTGTGTTCTACTACTCTTAACTATTTCTATTCAAACACAGTGTGACTGTTGGTCAGTGAAACATGTGAAACATATGACATGAAAATCAGAAGAATCATAATATAAGCATCTAATTTAGAAATCACATAAGTCACTCTTTCCTTCCTAGTAGTAACACATAAAACACCAAGACTATAAGAGTAATACTTGTATGACAAAACCTAAAATTCAAACATCTCTAAACTATAAGAACAATAAACATTAATTTTAACACAGTTTCTTGTACAAGGCATCATGATAAACGCCACTGATTGTGAAACAAGAACATAGGGCTCATTTTGGCTTATCATGAAATAATCACTATAAAATTAAATACTTTGAATGAGTGAAGTAAGTTAGTGTGAAAAAAGTTAGTGTTAAAAAGGGTTAGTGTGAAAAACATAGCATTGCATAATTTAACCAGTTTCCATCATGTTTGCAAGACAAATCCTCTTGTACAATTTCTTAGTGTCAAAGCAAAAAGCAAAGCAGGTTATATGCCAATATGGTAGTTTGGTATACATGTATAGATTTTTTTAGTAATTAAAAGCCCTTCTCATGATCATGCACAGAAATATCTAGACCAATACAGAATACAGTGGACTGACTAGATATTGCTAGTAGGTAAAAGCACTTCTAGTGATCATGCACAGAAATAGCTAGACCAATACAGAATACAGTGTACTGACTAGATATTGCTAGAAAGTAAAAGCACTTCTAGTGATCATGCACAGAAATAGCTAGACCAATACAGAATACAGTGTACTGACTAGATATTGCTAGTAAGTAAAAGCACTTCTAGTGATCATGCACAAAAATATCTAGACCAATACAGAATACAGTGGACTGACTAGATATTGCTAGTAAGTAAAAGCACTTCTAGTGATCATGCACAAAAATATCTAGACCAATACAGAATACAGTGTACTGACTAGATATTGCTAGTAAGTAAAAGCACTTGTAGTGATCATGCACAGAAATAGCTAGACCAATACAGAATACAATGAGAAGCATGCATTAGTCAGCTCTGGAGGCAAGGGTTGCAAAGCCTTTCAGTCTGTAGGCTGAATGATGTTCTAAGGTAAATAATGGGTAATATAATGACTAAGTTAACATAATTTATAATGCTTCTTAATATCACAGTTTACTGTTATTTGAATTTAATGCTTAACTGTGAGAGTGATACAGTCAAATATTAAATGCCTAAAGACTGCCATAGCAAAGAAAGACCTTCAATGCGTATATTTTTCAACCTTTGAAATAATTTTTCCCTGACTTTTCACTGACTTTTCAGGATTTTCATTTTTCACTGACCAAATTTCAAAATTCCCTTACAATTCCCTGACCTTGAAAAAATACCCAATTTCCCTGATTTTTCAAGTCCGCTGGCAACCCTGTGAATATTCTTCGCATGGTTTTTGACAAAATAACGATGATGTCCTATGTCTGTCCAGCATATCTGTAACGTTTCACTGATTAAAATTGTTAAATAATCCTTTGCAGCATGCTCCAGTTCGACACATAATTATTTACATTGCAATTATTCCGTTGAAAATGGATGACTATTAAAGACAAATAAATTATTTTATACGCGAAAACACACCAGGGTGCAAGCAATTAAATTTTATGGGTGTCATATTTACTCCAGAGAGGATGTTGATGTCGAATCGGGGTTTAACGTCGAAAATAAGAATGAATCGAGAAAAAAAGACATTTTATTTAATTTTATTTAGAAAATAGAGCACGTGACCAGATTTTATACTGCTTAAAATACTGTTATCTAGTACAACATTCTTAGTCACGTGGTACACTTGCGTTAACAGTTAGAATACTTCCAGAGGCCTATGGTAAATAAACATAGCGAAAAAAGGGAGGGGTAATAATTATTTTAATATTTGCTTGATATTATATTATTTAACCGATAAATTAAATGTTCTATCTAGTTAGATGACACAAACATATCAGAAATACTAAACAATGCTATACTATAGAAAATAAATACAAAATGAAATCAATATTTAGGGTGGCCAAATGTAAGTATTCTTATTTAAAATACTAAAACTGTATAAACTAAAGTACACGAAAGAATAGTCCATAATCTTCAATGCGTTTATTTCAAATCTCTGCAGTTTTAACTCAGAAGAGAATCGTGCAATACTTTGACATCCTAATGGAATGTTGACGCTGGAAAGAGTTCAAAGGGTTATAGACGTGACATTTTCTACACCAGTTTTTAGCATCAGTAGTATTTGTCCCCAAACGTGATGAGAAATCTCCGGCAAGATAACACTTTTATATCAAAGCTCGTGGCGTGTTTTCTCCCAGTACGACAAACTAATAAAGTTTTAAATCACAAAGGGACATTCACAATTCAATAACTTGATCGAAACTATACAGATATTTGAATGCACGATAAAATGAATAAAAATCAATTGATTTTAAAGTCACCTGATTCTTCAATAACATAAACAAAAATGTAAACACATGCTACTTTACGATAATAGTAATTCGGAATTAATAATTATGTTTCATTTACATTTGGCTTACATTAACACACTTAAAGATATATTTTTTCTTCAAAATTATGAATGGTCATGATTGATGGCCATTGCTTTGATTTATATTTGTTGATAGATTGATTGATAAATTGATTGAGTGCGTTAGTTAGTTAAATAGTTAGTTAGTTAATTAGTTAGTAAGTTAGTTTTTTAGTTAACACCGCACTTGCACTGATAACAAAACTCCACGGAGGTCCAATGACCTAAACACATCAAATATCAAGTACAGTACTTAAAAAGTACTAAGGGTAACAAAGATTTATTGCTAAGAATCTAATGAACAATCGATGTTTGTGCAATTTTGAATCTGAATTGATTAAAAACCGTTGTAGCGTTTAATATTTTGTCAATGTTTCAACAAAAACCTCTGTGGTGTCGTTCAAGGTCATGGGATTTTTCTTTTTTGGAGAGAGACTAAAAGTGCCCTCCTGGCATTTGAAGGCAAAAACTTACACCCATGAAGAATTACCGAAGTTCCTTGAGATAATGATCTCGTTCTGTTTTTAAAAATCTAAAATCTGAAACATATGTAAATAATGTCAATTTGCTATATGCAGGATTGACTTTCATTTTCCTGTAAATAAAAAAATGGCATTGGTTAACTATCAATTTATTGAAAAAACAGATATTATTATGTTTATTAAACCCTTTGTGTGTGTAATTCTTATGCTAAATCTCTTTTAAGTTCATCCTTTTGAGACAGCAATGCATTTTTTTTATATCTATTTCTTCAAGTATATATAAATCACATGTATGGACAAAGACAAAAACGGCTGACAGAAATGAAAAAAATTCGCACATAAAGTTGCGCTTACTGTACTTACAGAACTGTTATGTCGTGTCATTATTATAGTGGATATAGCTATCAAATGTTTATATTTATCTTTATGCAATTGTTAAAACGATTATGAGAACAGTTTGTAGAGATAATTGCTATACATGTTATTGAGTGTTTGTCAACATCCTTTCTAGTAATAATGTTTGTCATTAAACTATATCAGTGTGATTAACAAAATAGTAGCTTGACCTTTCTTAAGTTTTTGGTTTGTGATATTTTAATTGAATTTAAACTTTTACTTGTAACTATCATAAAAAAATACAATGAACAGTAAATATAAACAACTATGATAAAGCAATTAACACAAATCATTGTTCAAAGTGTTCTCTTCTTGCTCATGCACATACATACGCACTCACAAACACCTGTACCTACTTACACATTTATTTAATTCCGAAAAACATTAAAATCAGCAACTGTAGTTATTCGAAAATAACGGACATACATAAAGTAGCACAAACCAACATGAATTTCCTTTTTTTTGTCTGGTTATTATCCTTAAATTATTATTATGAAAACAACAACTGTTTTGTAAGAATTAATACAATTATTTGTCTGTCATAAACTGAAAAAGTCTATATTAACACGGGCCTGTACGAAGGTGTATTATTCGATTTAATGCATTTCATTTATGCTTTGTCGGTTTTGAATATTTTGTTTGTTTGTTTGTTTGTCTCATTTTACGCCTTTTCAATAGTATTTCAGTCATATAGGCGGGTAGTTTCCTAACCATCGATCCTGGAGAGTTACACCAGTACTAGACAACCTTCCTCCGCGCTAAACTACCAAAGCATCTCCCGGGGATCGAACCCACGCCAGAGAGGTACCTGGATTAGAAGTCAATAAAATGGGTTTCTTTTAAAACATCATTTAACTCAACAGGTAAATATAAGATGTAAAAAAGCTGACTTAAGAGTGCAAAATTCACCAGACTGAGTGTAAACATTCGCTTTTGCATAATTTATGGAATAACGCTCATTTACTGATTTCTATTTCTCTCTTTTATTTTAAAGACATAATTTAGTACAATAGGGTAGTTTCAACTGAAAGTCAGAAATTTTTTGAACAAACTGTTGAACAAACCATTTAGGTCCCACAAAAGCCAAGGATCTATCAGCAAGTTTTGAATTTGTTGATGGTATATTAAACCAAATGTGGCTAGATGATGAGAATCACAGTCTTTTCCGGTACTGACTCTGGCATTTAGTGAACAATTTACGAAGATACAATGGAGCTGTGCCATTTGCAACACGAAACACAGTCACAATAACTTTGTAAATGATTATTGCTCGAATTGGAAGTCAGTGGAGTGATTTAGGAATTTCAGCACTACTGAATTGATAGTAAGCAGCTCCAGTGACAATTCTAGCAGCATAATTCTGCACACGCTGTTATTTATCAAGTTGATAGGCTGGAATATCAGCGAATAATCCATTGCAAAAGTCTAAATGTGAATGAATCAAACCGTGAACAAGGATTTCTGCAGATTTCTGAGTGAGATGTTTTCTAATTGCTTTGCATTTGTGCAATCTGACACTTCTTTTGAATATGGATGTCAAAACTTAAAATGCTGGTCATCTGTACTCCAAGATCTCTCACATTGTCAACACAGTTGACTTCGATCCCACCAACATTGACACTGGAAATGTTCAATTTCTTCAGCTGGTGTCTTGTTCCATAAATGATGATTTCTGTTTTGCTATTGTTCATATTTAACTTAAATCTAGTCATCAATGACACAATATCATTAAGACAGTCAGTGAGTTTTTGGCGAACGATTTCTTCGCTTTGATGGTTTTCTTCTTTGAGACTGATCTCCCCTTCAAGTGATATATAATTTATGTTTTTCTATCAATAACTCTCACGACAATAACTGATGTGCACATTTTTTTTGGACAACCCTCGTATTAATATGTGTATGAAAGGCAGAATTTGAAATGGTTTTATGTCAAAACATCCTTTCGATAAAATTGTACTTTAAAAAAAAAAAAAACACTATTGCATGAAACAGTAAATATTTCACTCAGTAATGCAACTTTCGAAATGTTGATGGTGGTGCAATACGATTAATTTCGTTCATTCCTTTAGCGAAATGTTCTGTTTTTATCATTGAAAAGTAAGAATTATGAATAATTTATTGACCGAACTTATATTACATTGCTGACAAGATAAAGACTATTGCATTATAATAACTTAAAGCTACATTAAATATATGTAAAAATATTTTTTTCCGTCGGTCTACAAAAAAAACAAGCATTCTACAGATTCTTTAACCTTTTTAACGATATTGTTGAAATCGCATTAAATATTGTTCATAAAATTAGGATTTAAAACGGAAAACCCCACGGTAACACTAAAGATTGTATACGAATTTTAACGTGCAAATGAAGACTATACTCAGTTCGTCACAGTGTTAAAGTTGATATCCGGAACACAAATTTGCAAATATGAGATTTTCTTGTGCAAACACACTTTAACCGTTTAAGCTTCACGGTGCACTTTGCCTGGGGTTCAGAAAAACGTAATCATGTCATAAAAAATGAAAACGATACGATTTTGAATTAAACTTATGATGGACTGAGAAATGACGAGATGTAGTTACCGAGTCCTTAAAATAAACACACATATATCAGTTTTTCTTTTTAATTGCAATGACCAGCTACGGTGTTTCACTTACTCTTCACAGCCAATAAACGCTTGCGTAAAACATCGCTTGTTATTTACTGACATAGCTTGCTTTCAATTTCAGGAAGTATATCTTTACGTAATTTCTTTGTTGCTTGTTTTAGGTTTCATGCTACAAATTATCATGGTCTTCCTCACGTCGTTATCACATAATGGAAAATAAAGCAAGAACTACGTTGCTACTCGTACAAAAACGCCATTACAATGTGTGTCCTTGATTAAAGACTTCAAAGATTGCAATGTCAATCCAAGCGCACTTAATTTACGCTAAACGATATCCATCAGTAAACTATGTTACTACATAATATCATGTCATATTAGTACGTGTGATTATCGCCTTTTTACAAATTAGGTTATAAACAAGGATGTTATTAGTCCCCTACCGGTTTAACCGGAGGGGACTTTAGGTTTACCCTCCGTCCGTCCGTCTGTCCGTCCGTCAGTCCACAAAACTGGATCCCGCAATAATGCAAAAAGTACTGAAAATATTTTTATGAACTTGATATATGGATAGATGGTAGTATGGAAATTATGCACGTCTTTTCTTTTTCTTCCTATGTTGAAAATTCTGGTTGCTATCGCAACAAATAGTCTGAAAATATGGCAAATTTAACACATAAACTGGATCCAGTGATAACTCAAAAAGTACTGAAAATATTTTTATGAAACTTGAAATATGGGTAGATGGCAGTATGGAGATTATGCACATCTTTTTCTTTTCTTCCTATGTTGAAAAATTCTGGTTGCTATGGCAACAAATGGCCTGAATTTCAAGATTTCTGATTTAAATTTTTCAGCTTTTTCACTATAAGTTCTTTATTTCTTAAGGTGTTTACTTCAAACTTTAGATATAAGATTCCAGTCATCAACCACATCATATGTGACAAGGTTTACAACTCTAGCACAAAAATTATCAGTATTATCTCCCTTGAACTTACAATTTTTAATGAAAAAAATGTTGTCTAATTTAAATAACTTCTATATTTTCTAATGTATCTACTTTAAACTTCATATATATGTTTCTTATTATCACGCAACCTTTTTTTGAGAAGGTTAAATACTCTAGCAAGACTATTTCCAGAATTATGTCCCCCTTGAACTTTAAAATCCCACATCGTAATAATATGACAAGGTTGTATTAACATAATTTTCTTACTAGGCATGGAAACTTAACACATTTCAGTGATGAACTCAAATGATTTAAGTTCATTCATGTCATTCATTCACTGGTAAAATTGAATGGCCATCGGCCCATCAGAATGTTGCTGGGGTTCTAACCGGTAGGGGACTTATGGATTGCTTGCAATACTATGATAATTACTTGTTGTATTGAATTATGTACCTTCTAAGTTAAAATGTATAATGAAAGAATACACAATGTCTGGGAATACATTTGAGTTATTGAAAAATTGACAGAATAAATGTTGATGATTGTCGTGACTGATAACATTGTCACAATTTAATGTTGTTTTTCTATCAGTTTCAAATCGACTTTTTATATTTCCATATCTTATGTTTTGTGATAAAAAGGTTATTTTTCTTATGTCAGATATTGAACATGTTTAAAACAGTATTAATTCATATTATATTAAGCATGATTCATGATAATTATATTTCTTTCAATCAATTTGATTAATTATTTATTAGTTAAATGACTGACAACGTTGCACTAAGATTGTACACATTTATATATAAACAAAACAAATACAAAACAAAAATGTTAAGATAAAGAGGCTTAGTTACGCGATCAGATTTGGATTAGCGAAACCCTGATATTTCCATTGTTAATAAAATCCGAAATAATAAGTTACATTTGAATACGAGTGATGATATCTTTTACAACTATCAAGCACAACACTAGAGTCGGGAAAAGCTCGAGCATTTAAGATAATTATCCTGTTTGATAAAGTATGTTTCTCTGATTATTAAAAGGCAACGTAGTAAAACAAAAAAATTGCATGGAATTGGTAAATGTTAGACAACAACATTAAAACAGTATAGGAAAATAATTGTATTTGTTTTGTTTTTGTTTATTTCATAATAAACGCAGATGATGACACATTTTAAAGAATGTTTACATTTTAATACAATAAGCATGATGCGCACCTGGCTGTGAGCATTTTACGTTATCCGGGGTGCTAAATTTAAACACCATGCATGGTAAAAGAGATACAAGAGTGCTAACTTTGCATCTACATTTATTAAACAAAGATTTTGCTTATCCTTTTATCGGGATAACAATCCTTTCTGTCAATGACACAAAATGCTTGCAATGTAAGCGAGTTGTTTGTTTAGAGGCAAAAGGTCAGTTTAAGGCTAATAGGATATTAACAATATCATTGATATGATTGATTGGTCATTAACACAGTATTTGATACATTAATGTGGGGGTAAGCAACATCTGTTCTTCTTTTTTCTCACCGCAATGTTGAAGGTTTTCCGGAGTGTATCAAAATATGATAGTTAATATAAGACGACTGATAGTGAATAAAAGATCATTTGTCAGTTTATATTATTATTCCTAATGGCAGTTTAAAGTGTATAAAGCTATGTATCTTCCTAAAGAGAGTTTGACCGGTTTACTTTAATAACCAACATTGCTTCTCAAATACATGTATGAAAGAAGTTTGTAAGACTAAATATTTCGTTAGAAATGAATTTACCGTGGAGGAAATTATTGCTTCATGGTATAACCCCTACTTAACCTAACAACATAGTATTTTGTTCCGGAACATTTGAACATTCTAATCCCGACATGTAATGTAGAAAACTCGATGAAGTCCTTTAGACATATATTCATTTTGACTTTAAGAAAACATATGTTTCCGTGCATTGACTTTTATATCATCAACCTTTTTTTATTTAAATCAAAACAATCTAAAAAAACATTGTACTGATAGATAGCTGTTTATGAATGCGTACCAAAGAGTTCTTTTATAGATCAGACTCCCTATAAAAATAGCGTACAATTTTAAGTCATTAACAATACCTAGACATTTGGATTATATGGAATAGATGATGTTGCACTCAATGCACTTATGCTGATTTTTGTCTTATTTTTAATATTGATTACTAAACACCGTGTGTGCATTAGGTAGCATACATAACCCGATCCCAGTTATTATGATGAAAAAAATATAATTACCGGAATCATTTACCGTAATGGCAAATTAAACACGCATATGGCTGAAATGAGGCTGCTGTTCTTTCGTAATTGTTTCAAGGATGCACTTTATATTTAACCTATAACATTTTTTTTTTATAATTTGTTTTGGGCTGCAGCTGGGAATATGTAGTCGGTAAAAAGTCAATCAGAAACGTTATATTTCCGATCCTCTAAGACGAAATTACAGTTGTGTTTGTGGTATATCTAGTTTTATGTATTTGGCTTTTTCTAGTTGGGTGGTTCCAATTTTCCTACTTGAATAATGTTGAATCACCCTTAAGCTATATTGCCTGCTTTTAACTTCGTCATTTGGCGTCCTATCTGAGATATGCAGGCTTCATAACCTCTGATCTCCTTTCGAAATTCCATTTTGTTTAGTTCCGCCCATTGTTTTCTCGTTTAAGGCACATACCTTAATACTTGGGGACCATACGCTGTTGTTCATGGAATGGCACTATGTGTCACATAGAAGGTTCCATGGTAACCGCCGTATAAAAACATCTGCGGATGTTTCTAATTTAAAAGAAAATACCATTTCATGTGTGAATGTTGAATTCTGCTTAAGCCGGTGCTAGTAGGCGTGGACGGTAGTTTGCACTTGACAGTGCCGTCCATGAACAGGCTCAATCAAACCGAGCCTGCAACAATTTCAATTGTGACGTGTTGATCGTTCTTTAGGGATTCTTATTTTCTCTACTTTACCCTTCTCTCTTTAATTACAATAGGGGCACTCTCCTTTTGCCGCCCTTATATTCACTCCGGGGCTTTGTCTGGTGCTTCCTGGGTGCCTACTTGGGTGTGTCGGGAGACCGCGTCCGGTGAACATTGCTTTTGCCTTGTTGATATTTATTCAATCAGTTTATAGGTATAAAAGTGTCGGGGCATTCGTTATGACTAATATACTATGCATCAACTTGACAATATATTATGTGATAATTAAAGATAGGTGAGAATCCTATAAGGCTTCAGTTCTAAGTTAAATCATTGATGTCTTTGTTTATCATACGATGGGTGTTTCAGAATAAAAACAATTATTTTTTCATTACAACTTACAATTTCATACAATTTATTTAATTCACAATTTAGTGCAGTGCTCTGATCTTGCAGAACACAAAGTTCTTATTATATTTAAATGCATTTTTTTCACAGTAAAAGTATTTAATTCGTCACAAAAATATATCATTAAGACGACAAGTCGGCTTAATGAGAGGTTTGCGCACTAGGAAAAAACTTAATCGTATTTGCTATCATTTCTTTCTGAAAAACGAATTTACCAGTGTCGATGGTTATACCAGTGGCAGAGTAAAAGAGGTAACTTGCGTAATTTGAAACTTGAATTTTCTTCAAGATCTTTGCTTTTTAGGGATGCAAGTTTACTTTACGACAAATTTTAGAACTTCTTTGATATGACACAAAAGTAGACACGTAAATCATGATTGTGTTAAATGTGTTTTATAATATCTTACTATGTTTGCAAATATCACACCATTCTATTTTGATATGTATTCATAGAGTATTTAGAACATTAGAGATGACAACAATTGCCGGCCATATTTACACGTTGTATACTGTATGAACCTGTCTCAAATTGCTGTAAATGTAAAGATATTCAATACGTCATATACGCTTTTCCTGATAAAACTTTTATAAAGCTCACTAGATGGAATAAATATTGAAAAACATTTTATCATAGTACACAAAAAACAAACAAATTACTTGTTTGTTTGTGTGTTTTTTTATTGTTTTAAGTTGGGTTTTTAACTGTTTAACAATTATGTCGTGGATGTACTGTTATTCACTAACAATAACATTGAGAGAAATCATTCGTATAACAAAATATAAACAAATTAGTGAGCTGGTTAAAGACATATAATATCAATAGTTAATTCCGGTATACAATGAGTCTCTTTACCCGCTTAAAGCCAATACTTCCAGTGTATTAGAATATAGAATTGAACGATATTTATAATTTACTTAATCGCTTTAAAGATCCTTTATGTTGTCAATGAGGTTGTATACTAAATAATGTATATAAATGAAACAATTATAAAACAATTTTCATTTATCGAAGAATATGTAAAATATGTACTGCAAATATGTGTACATATTATATGGAATCATAAAAATATATGCATCCATTTCTTATCAAAATCGTTGATTTAGTCTTTATAGATTTAGTTACCTCCCTTTATTTACAAGAAATGATAAATTCGGTAATATCATTATACATAATGCTTTTTGGAACTTATATAATTGATAAAGCTTAATTTGAGCATCATATTTATGATAAAGAAAGACATAAAAATGTGTAACAGGATCTTCAACAATTCGTTTTTATTTTAGTATTAAAACTATAAAGAAAATGATATGAATGGCTTTCAGTGCATAAAATGTTGCTGGCAGTAGAGGAAATGGACATTTACGTTGGAAATCATAATTGCTAAAACATATTTATGACATTAAGTACGACCATTATCATAGCTCAGTAGACTTTGACGACGCCCTAATGGTACTATGATGCGAAATAGAGAAATCATAATGTGTTACAACAGACGGGTCTGTTATATTAATATTCTCAGAGGTATCAAAACATTAATTGTTATCATATTTTTTAACATTCTGATTCAATTGAAAAGAAAATATCAAAAATGTGATCAAGGACAAATATATTATGAGTGTAACTATTAACTTACAGAAATGTGTAAGTATGGTGCTCTTTATAAGCATTATGCGTATCTGCCTTCTTCTTTATATTTCAGTTGTATTTGCTGAAGATGTTAAACTGAAAATTATACTATAAACTTATATTTAAAGTATATGATTTACCTCGCCCGGCTATAGAAATCATGCGTTATACCTCTTATTAGATAAGAAAATATAATACATGTAAAAACAACACCTCGCAATCCTGAGTAACTTTTTATTGTACTGTTGATTTGATAAACACGTTCAAATTAGTTCACAAAATGCATACTTCTATTTCTTTTTCATGAATTATTAAGACAACTAGGACATGCGCTCACGTTTTACACGAAACGCAATAAATCATTCGCTAGAGAATAAATATTACAAAATAATTTTGATTTAAGATGTTCAAATTCTCTTCAGCGCGGTTAAAGAGCAGAAAAAAAACGGTTATTTGAAATGTTTGCTTTGTAAAACCTTGACGAAACAGTTTAAGAAATTTATGGATTTTAACATGCCAGAAGATGACATTTTCTTTTTTCTTCTCATTCTTTAAATACATGTAAATCGTGCGCATCAACCGTTCATTGTGATATGATGATTTCTTTTGAGAAGAAATAAGTGACAGCTGAAAATGAATTTATAGCGTACAACACATCTTGTACTTGTTATAATCTGACATAAAATGTTAAGGAACAATGTATATATTACATAATGATTAAGAAAAAGGGAGCAAAACGCCAAAGTCATGCTTATTTAGATGTCCATTTTGAAAATGTATTTTCTAACAAAATGTTATAAAGTGAACAGAGAAAGTAAATATTGTAGTATTACAATCCGCGTATTTTACCGAGAAGTGATCAAAATATAAAAAAATAGCCATCGATTACTATGTTATGCGTGCAGTACAAGTATGATTACGAAAAATCAGAAATTAATCGAAAACAACACGTTAGTTATTGTTTGAATGCTTTATCTGGTATACTTTTCCTGAATCTTTTGTACAGTTCTCCCAACCTTTTCTTGAAATATTGTGTATCATCTGGAGGCATGTAGAACACTTAATTCATCTGTTGTACACTTAGAATACTTTAAAAAGATAGGCGACCATTACATATTTGTATGACCATGTTTAGTTTTAAATATAATATTAAAATTCATTGAAGGGAATCTAATTACATATAACAAGTTTGTTGCAAATATATTCCATAAATTGGATACATGTTACATTGAACAAAAATGCAAAATTTGAAGCATAGAAGAAATAAATAGGAAATAATCCAAACTAAATAATAACTAAATATTTAAGCATACAGGTATACAATACACTTTCGCAGAACCATGGTGAAGATTTTCTGGCTTTAGGTGATTATATGATTCGATGTTGTGACTACAAAGACTTAATTGTTTATGAAGATGTATCGAGATTCAGTCATTTAGCCAAGAGAATATCAAAAAGGGAGATCTTAAGTTGGCGATATAATATAAAAAATATTGAGCAAACAAGCAAGTCGCATATTTGTGTTGAGTCTTTTTGTATGAATGACAATGAAATGTGCTAAAAACCGCACGCCCTTTAACACAGACCTAACTATTGCCTGCATTTCTTTCGTTACTATTTGTATCGCTAGTTAGTACACAGTATTTAATTCTTACCGCAACACTTTGTTGAAAACTTTCGGGATATTTTGTCTCTGTCAAATTTATATGAAGTGTTACTTGATGTTACTTAAATGATTCAGAAACAAGATTTATGTTTCGTTTTCACTATTATATATCAAATAAATAAAATAATATGTTTCTATCAATATCAAAATAAAACGATCTAGTAAAAATTTAGTTTGAATATCAGTTAATCAAAATTATGGCAAACATATTTTCCTTTTCCTTGTTACTTAACATACTATTTTGTTATTTCTTCTTATCGTTAAACTGTTAACAAGAGGGACATGATGGCCCTGATGTCGCTCACCTGTATATAGGCCCCCCAACCCCCAAATGTTGCAGGGCCAATTTAACCCAAGGGCTTATATTTGCACAAACTTGGTAGACACCCATAAGAAGATGTTTCATACTAAACATCTAAGCTGTAGCTCATTGGGCTTTTTAAAGAAGATTTTTTTTAAAGTTTTTACTATACACATATAGTTAAAAACAATGACACCCCTGGGGCCGGGCCAGTTTTGACCCCAGGGCTTTTATTTGAACAAACTTTGTAGACACTTACTAGAAGATGTTTCATGGTTAATATCTAAACTCTAGCTATTTGGGATTTTCAAAAAAGATTTTTTAAGTTTTTGCTATACACATATGAAGGAAAATTAATGACCCCCGCGGCGGTGCCAATTTTGACCCCATGGCTTTTTTTTAACAAACTTGGTAAACACCTATTAGAACATGTTTGATGCTAAATATCTTAGCCATAGCTCTTCGAGTTCTTTAAAAAAGAAGATTTTTTAAGTTTTTACTATATCCATGTAGGGAAAACAATGACCCCCCGGGGCGGGGCCAATTTTGACCCCAGGACTTTTATTTGAACAAACTTGGTAGACACTTATAAGAACATGTTTCATGCTAAATATCTTAGCTCTAACTCTTTTGGTTCATTAAAAGAAGATTTTTTAAGTTTTTACTATATGCATATAGGGAAAATCAATGACCCCCCTGGGGCGGGGCCAATTTTGACCCCAGGGCTTTTATTTGAACAAACTTGGTAGACACCTTTTAGAACATGTTTGATGCTCAATATCTTAGCCATAGCTCTTTGATTCTTTAAAAGAGATTTTTTTTAAGTTTTTACTATATGCATATAGGGGAAATCAATGACACCCCCGGGGCAGGGCCAATTTAAACCCCGGGGCTTTTATTTGAACAACTTGGTAGACACTTACTAGAAGATGTTTCATGCCAAATATCTAAGCTTTAGCTCTTCTGGTTTTTTAAAAGAAGATATTTAAAGTTTTTTCTTTCGGTTGCCATGGCAACCAGAGTTCTGCATGGAATTAAATTCTTTGAACAACTTTTAAAGGTGACCACCAAAGGAACATTCCTGTGAATTTGGATGAAATTGGCTTAGTGATTTATGAGGAGATGATATTATAAGTAAAAGTTTACGGACGGACGACGGACGGACGACGGACGAAAAGCGATCACAAAAGCTCACCCTGTCACTTTGTGACAGGTGAGCTAAAAATGTATTATGCAGAAATTTATAAAAACATACAATGTATTATGCAGAAATTTATAAAAACATACAATAACATCTATTTCCAAATCGAACCAAAACAAAATACTAAACAAAATATATTTAAATCGTTCCAAAATGCAATAGAGACAGCAATAAGAAAAAAACATACTCACATTTACTAAATCAATCTAAAGCTGGGTTTCCACTGCCGATCAGATCAACTCGATCATCCTGATCACCCAAATTCCCCGATCAGGCCCGACCAAGCTCGACTAAAGGCGTATACACGACTTCTTCTCGACCTCTTGTCGATCACGCACGATTCCCAACGATTATTCACGACTCCTTCACGACGTTAACCCGACCACCTTTCCGATTTCCGCTCGATCATCCCGACCTTTACACGATCCCTACACATGTACACGATCTCAACTCGACCTACTGTATCTCTGCTCGATCGGTGTCAGATCTTTCCTCGACCAGATCGTCATGGTCGTACTCGAGTCGTAGAAGGTCGTGAACAGTCGTGTACCAAAACTTTAAGAATAAAAACTTCAAACAGTGTTGATCATTATCACTTCATCTTGAAACTTCATAGTATATGTTATGTCCAGCATAGTATAAATATTTATGGAGATTGAGCAGTTGCAGTTGTGGGCCATATGGTTAGAGCTCCAGAGAGACAGGGCCATTGCTGTGCTAGAATTGGAACAAGAGGAAAAGGCTGAGGGTCGTAGGCATAGACGTAGGCGACAAATGCGCAGGAAAATATGGATGAAGCAGTGGCTTGCACGACGACCACTGTATGGGCATTATGAGCAACTGCTACAGGAGCTAAACAGGGAGGACCCGAAAGAATACAAAAAATTCCTTAGGGTAGACGCTGATATGTTTGGGGAGCTTGATGATCGCATATCACCCAGAATTCAGAAAAAGATACCCAACTTCAGGTAAATCATGGGTTCGATCCCCATCATTTTCACGTATTTCTGAAATAATTAGTCATCGAATTACTTTTCCAACCATTTGACTTCTACCGCTCTGTGCATTTGTCACTAATATTCAAGAAATTTTAATACCGTTGTATCATAGAAGGCTAGTTTTTACTTATAATTGTTCAATCTCTATTTCAGGGAAGCCCTGGAGCCTGGATTGAAGTTGGCGGTCACTCTTCGTCATCTCGCAACTGGAGCCTCGTATTCAGACTTGATGTACTCATTCCGAGTGGGAAGTAACCATGTAGGTCTGTTGACCTACATGCCCTGCTGCCTCCCGGGTGGCTAGTCGTCTCTTCTCCTCTTGGCTTTCCTCCGCAAGGTCCAGAGACAGCCTTGTTGCACGTGTGACAAACACATTCCTTCTCTGCTGGTTTATTTGGCGCATCAAATACACGAAAAACTGGCCAGTGTGGGCTGCTGGATCCTGCGCAACTGTGATGGCACCACGCACGGACTCCAACTCGGACGTCAATGAGGACAGTACACGCGCTGCTTTGGGACGGCAACCAGATACTGCTGAAGTAGAGGGTTCTGACGAATCGGAGGCGGCGTCATCATCCTCTGTTTCCTCCAAGGCAAGTTCCTTTCTCTTCTCCGCAAACTGCAAATACAGAAAGTACACAAAATAAATACAGACTTTTAAGAAGGTGCCCCGGTGACCGAGAGGTTAACGCCTTGGACTGCAAATCCATTGTCATGTGTTGGCTTGAGTTTGAATCCCGGCTCTGGAATGAACTTTTCAGAAATGTTGTATAGTATTTCTCACGCACTAGCCCTTAGGGTGGGGCTTAAAACATAGGTCCACATATGACCTTAAGTAAGAGAGATATGGCCTTAGCTGTCGTTAAATCCGAGTCAAACTTAGGCAAAAAAACTGAACTCCCTTTTAAACCATTTAAATTTAGAAATAATTTAATGCTTGATTACGTATATTTTTTATAAGTGTATACACATGATTTATAAAGGATTTTTATTACTACTTACTTTGGATCCCCTCTGAGTTCGCAGCTGTACCAGATAAGGGCACATGAATTCAAAGTTGTCCAAAATCCACTGTTGCCTTGCTGTGCGCTCTCCAGCACCAGATCCAGATTTGTTGGTAAGCTTAATTAGTTTCGAATACTGTGTCCTCATATTCGTGTACCAGATTGACGACAGGTCTCCAGGTTTGAGGCCCAACTCTGCCTCTTTCGCGGCCCATGTTCTGTTCTTCTTCTCCTTATACTTGAATCCTGCGGATGATTTGTCGAAGAGGAACGAGTTCTCTCTTAACCACATTACAAGGTCATCTTCTTCATATTGTGTGAGTGTATGATGTAGTGTCTTCCGGGGCCTGATATCAGTCTGTAAAAATTAAAATTATACTTATGAATAACAAGGAAACTTCCATTTATGTTTGTTTTTTTTGCGCCTAAAATATACACTGCCGAAAAAAATATACATGTAGAGTATCAAACCCCAACAGATAAAAAATCATATAGAAATGGAAATCAATCAACGTATTTGTTTCTAAATATATTATAGAGAAATACTTGTTCAAACATTACATATTAACATAGTGCTAGATGATGACATTATTGAACATGTTTTCAGATACTTTTGCCGATATTTGATTCAGTTTAGTTACAGTGTCATTTATAGTGTCGTTCGGTTTCGCAGAACACTTATTTAATTAAAAGTTTCCTTGCAAATGAGAGTTCAACTCCTGCTTAAAATATATGTACATGTTTGTTTGCATGGATTTTTAAAATCCAAACAAACAAACAAATAATCAATTATGTTTTTTAATGGAATTGTATTAAAACGTTCTTTGAGTGAATTTACAGAATAAAATCTATTACGTACATGTAGTTCAATACGTTATATATTTGAATAACCAACTTACTGTTCCACTGAAATGTGGTTAGTCTTAAAATCTTCATTGTTGTTTTATTTTATTGTACTTCCGATTCATTGATTTCAGCACTTTATTTTGTTTAAGATTGAATACCGCTTCAATCGGTTAAAGCGGACGTGAGAACTATTGCACAGTTACATTATTCCTAAAATAATATGATAAACAAGATCAACAAGAAAAAGCGGCGTTCAATGTACTGAAGACTGAACCAAACGGAGTCTGTATTGTTCTTGTAAGTGTATGCATTTTTAAATGTTTCCGGTTAAGAACCCTTTTACAAGATGTGGTAAATAAAATAATATGATTTTTTATATACGCTTTTAACATGCAATTTAAAAAAAAAATTGACTATAGTCCCAAAATATGGCAAAACATAGACATATTATGTGTCTACAAAATTAATGTGACCTACAAATAAGTTTAACATCATTGTCAGACTTCGTTGTGGAAGAAAAATGTATAAAATATAAGATAATAATGCATATAATAAGCTTGAAATCATGCATTATTTTGTACCTTCAAAGGCTCGTTAATGCATTCAAAAACACTAAAATCATTTGTTTTAGTTATTTAATACTTTTCATAAGTGCCACTTATTATTCCTACATTGTTATAGTACAAACATACATAAATGTTAACTTAATCGGTTCGCACATCACGTTTCCATATAGAATATTGATGGGGAAATCAGATATTGCGAAATGATTTTGTGTTATGCACACACAATTTAAAACCCGTTAGCTTTATCTCTTTTAGTTAAATGGTCATTAATACAATACTTTATTTTCTATTCAATTGTCTGACATAATTTAACTTCACGCAAATCAGAAATGACAAACAATAAGAAATTGTATTTGTCTGATTTTACAATGTCTCAAAGAGCATTTAGCCGATGCCACACATGTTCAGTCAAGCATTTAATGAGGGAATCCGAAACGTAAACATAGGTCAAAACAAATACTTGACGTTTATATGTTAATAAAATGCACACAAAATTACGCACAATTTTCTAATTTATCGCATAAAGTGTCTAATTTGATCTTTAACTATTTTGTATTATGTTGCTATAAAACATAATTATGTACCGTCGGACTATTTTTAAACGTATTTTGAGGAAAAATATGCAGTAAACATAGACAAAACTAACAATGTTGTCATTTAATAATCGAATCTTTCAAGTTTATCATAGATAAATACTATTCTGCGTTATATACTTTAATTTGCAATACGAAATAAAAATGAATTATGTCTCATAACATCTAAATCACAAACAATATTTATTTTCTTTAATGAAAAAGGGGGCAAACAAATAAAGCAAGCTGCAAATAATTATTATCTTTCGCAATACAAATATAGAAAAGATATAAAACCACAAAAGAAATAATGTTTAGGAATATTTATTACAGTGTCTCCGTCTAAAGACATTTTCGTGTCTGGTATCGGTGATTCCTATGTAATGTCACCTTAACAAGTTTTGGTAATGTAATAAATGCATGGTATATGAAAGAAGAAATTATTCGATGCAGAATATTGATTAAATGTACAAGATTGTAAGCTCTCAATTAAAGCACTATATGAACTTAAGTTTATTGACATATTTTTTTTATTAAATATCACCATTATGAATATAACCTACTCCGATATTATGTATTGTTATTCTTGTGAATCATTCAGAATCGTTTTATTCAAAACATAATTTAATATTGCAATTTGTATGAATATATTTTTCAACAGAAGGTAAATTATAAGATTATATTTTATATTTAATATTATATTTATTATATTATAACATGTATTATAGAACAATATTTATGACTATTATTTCCTTTTTCTTTCTTATTGTTCGATTTTTCCCCGATATAAAAGCTAGAAGATTTTATTGTTTGTGATGGAAACCACATTCGTGTATTATTAAATGATAGAAAATGGCTTTGCATAATCTCTGTGTTATGATAAATAAGAGTCAGTATTATCAGTGGCCAGTATTTGCTTAAGCAAGTCGGCAATCATTTTATCACTAGACCAGCTTATGTTTGGGTGCAATGGTTTAAGTATTGTATGACAATGAATAATGTTTCAGACAATTTTTTTTATTTTAACAAACTTTTGTTTCGTTTGAAAGGGTATAAATGATTAAATCTAATTTAGAAATCATCTGACAAACACATTTAAATCTTCCAAAGGTCAATATAAAACCTTCAAAATGACTAGAACTCCGCGAGTCGGATGTGTCGCCTTGTGAACAATGTAGTTTAGGGGAAATGGCCAGGACAAAAATGAAATATGAAAAATAACAAAGGGCAATAACTAAAAAAATAATAAGTGCAGAGCAGCAGTTTCTGTACACTGCACTTCTTATCAATAAGATCTATCATTCTATGATGTTTCAAGTCCATAGCTTTCATACTTGAGGAAAAATGACCAGGACAAAAATAAAGTAAGAAAAGCAACAAAGGGCAATAACTCAAAAATAAGAAATGCTGAGTATCATTTCTTATGCACTGCACTTCTTTTTAATGAAATCTATCATCCTATGATGTTTCAAGTCCAAAAATTTTATACTTTCAGAGAAATGGCCTGGACAAAAATTAAGTATGAAAATAAACAAAGGGCAATAACTCAAAAAATAAGAAATGCAGAGTACCAGTTCTTGTGCACTGCACTTCTTCTTAATGAGACCTATCATCCTATGAAGTTTCAAGTCCATGGCTTTTATACATTAGGAGAAATGGCCCGGACAAAAATAAAGTATGAAAATTAACAAAGGGCAATAACTCAAAAATTAGGGAGTGCAGAGTACTGGTTCTTGTGCACTGCATTTCTTCTTAATGAGATCTATCATCCTATGAAGTTTCAAGTCCATAGCTTTTTTAGTTGAAGAGAAATAGCCCGGACAAAATTAAAGTATGAAAATTAACAAAGGGCAATAACTCAAAAAATAGGAACTGCAGAGTACCGGTCCTTGTGCACTGCACTTCGGGTTATTGAAAGAAGCATGCATACCAAGTTTGAAGTCATTCAGACTTATAGTGACTGAGTTATGCTCCGGACAAGCTTTAGCGGACGCCGACGCCGACAACGACGCCGACACAGACGCCGCCGCCGCCGACAAAAGTAACCCCTATATGTCACCTTTTCAAGGCGACACAAAAACTAATTTGTCACATTTGATAGCTTGTATATAATGTGTTTTATGACATATACACGGATTTCCATAAACGACAGCCAGCTGCCTACTGCGTACTGTTTACTGCGTTTTGTTTAATGCTTCCTGCCTACGGCGTAC
Source organism: Ruditapes philippinarum (assembly GCF_026571515.1). Lineage (NCBI taxonomy): Eukaryota > Metazoa > Mollusca > Bivalvia > Venerida > Veneridae > Ruditapes > Ruditapes philippinarum. Next base: position 252,572 of record NW_026858214.1, read on the forward strand.
TACGTGTATTTTTGTCATGGCCAGCTGCCCACTGCCTACTGTTTAATGCTTCCTGCCTACGGCGTGCTACATTGTCGGTGTTATGGCATTTAAAAGAGAAAGGGTTCAGAATTCTGTTAGACACATGGCGGGAAGTATAAGACAATAAACAGACAAAATCGCTATTGTGGTTCAAGGAGGTAAATTGATTTATAAATAACAATTTATGTGTATATCCTATGATCTAGTTAGATTGTTTTGAAGCACAAAAAGTTTCAGCTCAAACAATTCTGGCGAAAATTGAAAAATATGTCGACCCTTTCCATTATGTTTGAATATGTAACTATTGACATCATATAATTACCTTCTCAATGGACTATACATGATTGTATTAGTAATGCACTGACTTGAAATCTTTTTGGGCTGTATATTGGCCCCTTTTAAGGACGGACAGATGTAGATTCGGCGTTGTCTGAGCCAACGTTCGTCCTCGCCAAGGCCCATTTGCAATGGAACCAATAACTACAGGTTGGAATTTCCCTTTCCTAAAGCTCTATTACACAGGAATAGATTATATCAGTCTTCATGTTTGGCATGCTCCATTTTGTGGGTATTGAATTATAATAATGCTATGAGTAATCAAATGATTAGTATCATTCGGAGGTGGGGTATTAATTTAAATAATTTGTTTGATTTAAATAAATGTCATGCTGTTAGTGCATATGTGTTAGTCTGAACATATATTTCTTTATTTATTAGATCAAGTATGGAAAGTCTAGATGTCACAGAGGATAATTAGAGGATGAAAAAAAGTTACCTTCTGTAAGATAAACAGATAAAATCCAGTGTCAATCCTGTGGTCAACGTTTGACTTTCACTCTGTATATATATATATATATATATATATATATATATATATATATATATATATATATATATATATATATATATATATATATATATAAAGCAATTAATAGAACTGTCTATATGATAACTTGTGTTCAGGGAATTTAACAAGAATGACCTGGAGAGCCTTATACCCCAAAGAGGACCAAGGGCAAAATTACGTTTCTTGATAACGAAACAAAAGGTTTGTTGGTACTTTAATACTTTTGGTCACTCCAACCTTAAATTAAAATGATTTTAAGCCAATCGAAGGGTGTATAGTGAGGGAACGAGTGAAAGTCAAACTAAATTTTACTTTGAATGAATAATTAAAATGCCTCATGACTAAATAACAAAATTAATGTCTGTAAATACCATAACAACTCGTAATTATCTGTTGCTTTCAATTTGTAAAGAAAGCAAACATCGGTCAATAACCATTATAATAGTCAATCTTTCAAAAAGATTACGAATTTTCGAAATCAATGTTAAAAAAGTAATATCCCTCGAACATTGTTTATATATCCGATACATTTAGTATTGTACAATTTACTGCCTATATACGATAAACTCATAAATAATATAAGTATGATTAGGCTATCTTATGTTGCAGGGTAGCGAAGTTTCAAGTCAAACGTATCCAGGAATATCTGGTAGTTGCCAAAGTATATTTGATTTCACTTTTTTGCCTATAGTTCATTTGTAAACTTTATAAGAAAACCCTAACTGAAATATTTGGCAAGTAGAAGAACCCATTGGCATGTTAACGTGCTAACATGTGCATGATACTTTGACAAGTTAACATGTTGTAAGTACAAGTCATCATGATTATTTAACAAGTTAACATGCTCTTTGCACATGCCATCACGATAATTTGACAAGTTAACATGCCGTTTGCATATATCATGAGATTTTGACAAGTTAACATGTTTTTGGACATGTTATACTTTGATAAGTTAACATGTCGTGTGCACAAGTCATCATGATACTTTGACAAACTAATATGTCGTTTGCATAAGTCATCACGATACTTTGACAAGTTAACATATTGCCTGCAGGTGTCATCATGATTGTTTGACAAGTTAATATGCTGTTTGAACAAAACAAGTCAGCAGGATCCTTTGACATATATGATGGCAATTGCATATGTTAACATGCTCAAACGACAAAATAAAAACACCGTTTCACAAGATAGTAAAAACATTGATTATCCCCCCTTTCTAAGAAGTGGGGGTATATTGCTTTCGATTTTTCTGTCTGTCGGTCGGTCGGTCGGTCGGTCCGTCAGTCGGTCCGTAGACCAAATGGTTTCCGATCAATGCCTAAAGAACGCATAGGCCTAGGAACTTAGTATGGTGATTGTACATGACCAGTAGATTACCCATATTGATTTTGGGGTCAAGTGGTCAAAGGCCATGAAAAACGTTGAGGTTATGTTCCCAATAGATATCCATAATTATTAACATTTCTTCTCTATCACGTTGGCTTTCAGAGTTGTGTCCAATAATTTAGATACTAATTTTCCGATTTATTTACCTCCTGATATCGTTTCCAAGTTTGACAGCATTACTTGAGTTTGTCATTATCATCCATTAAAGGACATGCAGTTAATGCCTTTAAAAGGGACTGAAAACACTTGGGTTTTATTTAGTTCCACAGACTTGCATCCTTCAATCCTGTTATTTTTCTTAGGTTAAGGAGAAGTCTGCCAACTATCTCAGAATGTTTGAGTTGTAAACCCCTCTTTTCAAGGAATGTCCAGCGTTGTTTTCAATCCATTGATTGCCGAACAGAACGATCAGAGTAACCCTTTTCACTATAGCCGCCACATTACCTGCCAACATTTTTGCAAATAATTCTTTCAATAGTTTTTTTACTTGCTTCTGTTTTTAATTGCCCTGACAAACACTCTGACTGTGTTTTCATAACCTCTGATCCCCTTTCAAAATTCTATTTTATTTAGTTCTGCCCATTGTTTTCTCGTTTAGGGCACACGCTTTTTATTACTTGGGGACCATACGCCGCTTTTCATGGAATGGCACGGAAGTGTCACATTGAAGGTTCCATGATAACCGCCGTATGAACACATCTGCGGATGTTTCTAAATTCAAAATTTTACCATTTCATGTTTAAATGTTGAATTCTGCTTAAGCCGGTGCTAGGGGGCGTGGACGGTAACTTGCACTTTCCAGTACCGTCCATGAACAGGCTCAATCAAACCGAGCCTGCAACATTTTCAATTTTGCCGTGTTGGGCTTTCTTTAGGGATTCTTTATTTATCTATTTTATGATCACATCAGTGTTATTTGTGCCGTGTGGCGGCTGTAAAAAGTCGCCCCGTACATTTAATCAATGATGTTATATTTTCGATCTTTGAAGATCGTTCAGCACGACATTATTGCTGTGCTTGTGGTATTTTTAGTTTCAACTCTTTGGCATTTTCTAGTTGGGTGGTTCCAATATTCCTACTTGAATAATGTTGAATCACCCTTAGAATATGTTGCCTGCTTTTTAAATTTGTCTTTTGACGTCTTATCTGTGATACGCAGGTGTCAAGTGCCGTGTGGCAGCCGTAAAAAGCTGCCCCGTTCTTCACTTCAGTGTTGTTATATTTTCTGGTCCTTCGGGATCATTGATGCCAACACTATAAAGTGTTGAGAATTGAGTACCGCTAAAGCCGGTGCTAGGGGACGTGAGTGATGTTGCAATTATTCATTATCACTCATGTACAGACTCAATCAAACCGAGTCTGCAATTCTTATGTTATTTTGTTGTGATTAATGCTTCCGAGGGATCACTTAGTTTCCAGAATTTTGTACTTCACAACAGCAGGTGTCAAGTGCCGTGTGGCAGCCGTAAAAAGTTGCTCCGTACTTCTCTTCAGTGTTGTTATTTTTCTGGTCCTTCGGGATCATTGATGCCAACACTATAAAGTGTTGAGAATCAAGTACCACTCAAGCCGGTGCTAGGGGGCGTGAGTGATGTTGCAATTATTCATTATCACTCATGTACAGACTCAATCAAACCGCGTCTGCAATTCTTATGTTATTTTGTTGTGATTAATGCTTCCGAGGGATCACTTTGTTTCCAGAATTTTGTACTTCACAACAGCAGGTGTCAAGTGCCGTGTGGCAGCCGTAAAAAGTTGCCCCGTACTTCACTTCAGTGTTGTTATATTTTCTGGTCCTTCGGGATCATTGATGCCAACACTATAAAGTGTTGAGAATTGAGTACCGCTCAAGCCGGTGCTAGGGGGCGTGAGGGATGTTGCACTTATTCATTATCCCTCATGTACAGACTCAATCAAATATGAAAAACAAGATCAACAAGGAAAGGCGGCGTTCAATGAACGCAACCCCCATATGACCCAGCAACAAGAACCAATGGCAAGGAGCCCAGGCGGACCCCAAACATAAAAAAGGACAGGGCAAACCGAGTCTGCAATTCTTATGTTATTTTGTTGTGATTAATGCTTCCGAGGGATCACTTTGTTTCCAGAATTTCATAACCTCTGATCCCCTTTCAAAATTCTATTTTATTTAGTTCCGCCCATTATTTTCTCGTTTAGGGCACACACTTTTTATTACTTGGGGACCATACGCCGCTTTTCATGGAATGGCACGGAAGTGTCACATTGAAGGTTCCATGATAACCGCCGTATGAACACATCTGCGGATGTTTCTAAATTCAAAATTTTACCATTTCATGTTTAAATGTTGAATTCTGCTTAAGCCGGTGCTAGGGGGCGTGGACGGTAACTTGCACTTTCCAGTACCGTCCATGAACAGGCTCAATCAAACCGAGCCTGCAACATTTTCAATTTTGCCGTGTTGGGCTTTCTTTAGGGATTCTTTATTTATCTATTTTCTTTAGTCCCCTTTACTTTGTTGGATCTCTGTCTTAGCAAAACAAGCCTTCGTAACAACTTTTTAGCAACCCATGACAAGCAATTTCGACATGGTCAATAGTCGGTCAATAGAAATTCAAACAGCGGTCGCCTTTCTAGAAGAATTTCACCTTTGCCTTTTCTTATTTTTTTCATGTTGAATTCATGATTATATGTTGCTCCTAACAAAGACTGCAGCCTGGCTCTCTCTTTTCATTTGTTTTATCTTTTATTGCCTTAATTTCTAGCACACTACGAGGAGGATAATCGTTACCTTGGTTTCTATAAAAATGCTGATATAACTTCAATTTACAACTTCCGCAATACTGCAAACTGTTATTAACCATGTTACTTTTCTGATGTCAGTTCTCTTGTAATGAAGATGTCGGGTTTTGACTTATCCCGTAAAATGTCTTCTTCATTTATCATAACATCATCGTCATCATCATCACCACTTTCAAAGTAATAAGTTGTCAAGTGCTGTGTAGCAGCTGTAAAAAGTTGCCCCCTACTTCACTTCAGTGGTGTTATATTTTTTCTGGTCCTTCGGGATCATTGATGCCAC